>NC_053155.1:294682936-294707936 GCF_016835505.1 Polypterus senegalus
CCGACACTCAATTTTTTAGGAGGAAATTTTCCCAATCTTTCCCACAGAAATAAATTAGCCCAAAAAAGTAGCAGGGGTAAAAGGAAAATTTCTAGAATAGATGAAGAAATGCCAGACACCCAAAAAAGACTACATCGAAAAAAGGGAGGTCTGCATTCAGAACTAAACCTCCTGACAACTGGGAAAAAACTAAAAAAATTTTTAAATCCAGACATCAACTATGAACTTGAGAGAAAACAAAAGTTTTATAACAAATCACAAGCAAAAATGCCAACCCCGTCTCAGTAATCACCAACGAACATAAAATCGCCCACACAAAAATATAATGACCCTTTTATAAACCCTTTTACTACTGAGTTTAAAAAAAACCAAAACAACTAATGCATTTCTGAACATTACAAATACCACAGATAGACACTTTTTTGTGGGGGAAAATTGAAAAACCCTGGGATTATCAGAATTTAGATGCTATAAAGTCACCCAAGGGGGAAAAACAGCAGGCCCTGATGGACCCGAGAATTTTTAAAAAATTCATGCTCAGCTAGATCCCTCCCATTTAAAATTTATGGGAAAACCCGAGAAAAAAAACTCTTCCTCAAATTTTGCCACACTAATCACCCAAAACAAAATAAGGGCCTTATTACAATGTGCATCATCAGACCAATTTCACTTGAATAATGACGCTAAAATACTCTAAAATCATAGCGAAGGAGGGAAAAGTGCCCCCCCGGGTAATATCACAAGATAAAACTGAATGGGGGCCAAATTTATTTCAAATTTCGCCTGTTTAATGTAAAAACCCCTAAACAAAACCCCAGAAATAAATCAGGAAGAAAAGCATTTACAATTAAGGGAAATTTTTTACTACATGTTTCCGATGGAGTTTTAGCCTTAAAAATATCTTTTATATTGGCGTTTTTAATAAACCTTTATTTAAAAAATTTATAAATTAAAGGGGCATATCTCTCTTTTCAGCAAAGGGGTGCAAAGTCATAAAAACAGTTTTTTTTTGTTTAATCCCTTTCCCGGCGAAAGGGGAAGACCAGCCAGTTTCATTTTTTCACCAAGAGGTTTTTTTAGTTTCTTTTTTTCGGGATCGGGGCCGTAGAAACTGTTTTTTCGTCCAAGGGAGGTGGTTTTTCAATTGCTTCCCCCACTAAAAACCCTAAAAGGGCTGGCAAGGTGCCAGCCTTTTTATATTGTTCCACATGACCAAACCCCCGTAAAATTCCCAAAGAAGGGAAAAACTTGTGCTAAGATCAAACAGGCAGGTCAAAATAACAGTTGTTCCCAAAAAGGACTGTCTGTTTTTTATGTTTGTTGGCCCAGCAATTCTGAATCCCAACCGTGCAAATTTTTCCAGCTCTTCGCCATGTTACAGGAAAAAAAATGAAAAAAAATTTAAAAAAAGAAAAAAAAGATACAGTGAACAATTAAAAATATTCTAAAAACTTATTATGAAGCCCCCCCCTTTTGTCACGGGATTGTGAAAACAACCCTGAGAATCTTATTACAAAGAAAAAGGTACTCAGTCCCCTTCACCATGTAAACAGCTCTTCAAGAATGTTTTAAAGAGGGGTGTTTTGGGGTCCAGCCCTGCTTCACCCGCTTAAACCCAAATGTAAGTAAATATTTGAAAGGAAAAAAATGATAATAATAAAAAGTACAATTAGATGAAAAGTAATTTAAAATAGTGTTACCAAAGACCATTTAGTAAAAAAAACCCCAAGGGGTTGTGTGGTTCCTTAAATTTTTTCAGAGGTAATTACTTTCGTTTACAGTTTTCAATCTTACTTTTTGGGTTTCCCTTGTTTTGTAACGTTAAATTTAAAAAGATGTTCATATTGTTTAGCATGCTCAAAAACCGTTTTTATATTTCGGGTAGTTCTATTTCTAGGCAAATTGAAAACAGGAATGGGTTAGCTTGCTTCCCAATGTATATCCTCCCATGTAGTTAAATGTAGGTTCTTCCATAATAGTCATCTCGTATATTACCACATTGATGCAACAGGATCCCCCGGGGCCCCTTTAGTTAATACCCGGGAGCTATTTATTGTCACGACATGAGAGGGGGTATCATTTGAAACACTTAGTGGAGTTTATGCTATTTGGTTTTAAAAACAGTCTCCGAAAGGATGCAAACAGGGGGATGTCCCTCCCTTTACATACAACCATCTTGCCAGTTATGAAAAAAAGGCAGGTTCAAAGATTATTATTTAGATCTATCCATTGTCTAGTTTGGATATTGTTTCCCTAAAATGGGACTTTGCTGCAACCACCAGTCTGATGGAAATTTTATTTGTTCTCCAATTTTGGGGGGTTTTGAACCCAATCTGTCTAAAATTTAAAATGTTATAGCAACAATTTTTTTTAAATAGCAAGCTGATTCTTCATCTAGGGCCCATTTTTGAAAACCCAGTCCAAAAGGATCATTTAACCACCCATGGTGAGTTTTCCATAATAGAACCCTGTATATTGTCTGCCAACTTCCCCAATGACCAAAGTTTGAAAACATTGGCTTGTTTCACACCAATAGATGATTTTTTTGGATATATTGTGCTATATCAGCAGTTTAAGAGATCCTAAACCAAACCTCCTACTCCTAAACCAGTTCCTATAGCCCCCCACATGTCTCGCTTTGGCCTGCTTTATTTCTACCTTTGAGGAGGCCATAAGGATTGTAATTTTTACAATTATTTTTGCACCTGTATTGGTGGTATTATATGTTCTCCCTTGGAAACTCGTGACGCTTTATATCAAACCCACTAACATTAATGTTGAGGTACAGTAATTATTTATGTGCACCCCAGCTTTTTAAAATTCATTTGTCAAGTAATGTTGCATCAAATGGGTAACCATTCTCTCCTAGTCTTATAAATTTTCCCCATAACATTACTGGTACTTTTAATTCGTTGTTGCTTCCTGTTTAATTTAATTTAATATAATATTACATCATTCTCGGTTTTATATTGACAGTTGTTGCCCCTTAAATTGTCCAAATGATAGTCACATTTTACGAAAATTTATTTGAGAAATTCCGTCTGGCTACGGGTCATAGTACGAAAGGGCAAACACGGGTTGTAAATGCATTCGATATCCTCTGATAAAGGAAATTCCATGTAATTATGTTGTTGGATTATGAGGTTTTGACACCATTGACCATTCTATTTTACTGCACAGGGAAAACATGTTGGGCTTCCATGCCCTGCCCCTTTTTTCAGTTCTTATTTATAAAATATTCCAGTATGTACAAAAATGTGCAGACAGTACCCCATCATTATACACAGAAGTTAAATATGGTTTGAGGGCTCAGTACTGGGACCTTACTGTTTTCATTTTTTTTCCCACGGGGACTCATTGGGAAACATAATTTTAAATTTTTCATAATATGCAGATGACAGTTATACCTTTATTTAAATAAAAATGAATTTTCCCTCCATGTTGTCTTTAATTAGGTGTTAGTGAATTAAAGGAATGGATGAATGGAACTATTTTTTTTTAAAACAAAAAAAACAAAATGTTAATTGTTGAGGGAAAAGACGCTGATCACAGAATATTTTGTCGCATTTAACTCAAACCCAATTAATTTTACTGAATCACCCCCAATCTAGGGTTATTTTTGACTCTAGTAGTCATTTAAAGGCATATTCAAAGTCACCCAAAAAAGTTTTTTCCATCTTAAAAATATTGGGAAATTAAGGCGTTTTTAAAAAAAAGGGATTGTGAGAAATTAATTCATGATTTATCTCTAGTAGGATTGACTCCCGAAGCGTGTTCACTGGCTGTTCAAACTGTTTTTATACAGCCCCAGTTAATCCAAAATGCTGCTGAAGAATTATTACAAGAACAAAAAATGAACACATAACCCCAGTTCTTAAATCACCGGGCCCCAGTTAAGTTCGGGGCAGATTTCAAAATCCCCCTTTTAACATATAAAGCATTAAATGGCCAAGGCCCCGCTTACTTGTCTGAACTTATCATGATTTTTACAAAACCTGCCCCATTAAGATCTCAAGATCCCGTTTCTTGGATTCCAAGGATTAAAAAAACAGGGGGAGGTCGAGCTTTTAGTTACGGGGCCCCAAACTGTGGAATGGTCTTCCTGCTTCCATAAGAGATGCCTCGTCTCACCCTTTAAATCCCGCGAAGACTCACTACTCAGTTTAATACCCCACAGAGCTGCTGATTAACGTACATATGCATCTCTGTTGTTAGTCATTAGCACTATAACATAAGTAATGATAATTATTTTTTAATACAACCTCACCTATTCCGTTTTTTTCTGTACCCAAATGTGGCATTGGGCCAGGGCCCACCTGCCAAGTTGTTTCCGTATGGTAAAGTCATCCCGATGGAGGATCACAGGAATCAGGGGAAAGAGGGCCCTTTCATGGGAGCAACGCCAGCCGTGGAGGGCAAATGGGGGAGTAGATGGATGAGGTCTCCGGGACTCAAAATTCCAAACCTAATTATGTCATATCATCTACTTTTAAAAACCTAATTTAAAATTTTTTTTATTATGCTGTCTTAAGAAATTGTTCTGTTGTGTATTTTTAGTATTGCCCCCACTTTTGACACCCACTGCACGCCCAACCTACCGGGAAAAGGGGGTCTCTTTGAACTCCCTTTCCCCGAGGTTTCTTCCTTTTTCCCTTGTTTTTATTGGGATTTTTTCCCTTTGTCTCTCAGAGAGTCGGCTAGGCTGTCAAAAGGCAGGGCCTTTTAAAAGCCCATTGCGGATTCCTGTGTGATTTTGGGCTATACAAAATAAACTGAATTGTATTGTATACCCATTAGAATGGTTTGAGTTCATCATAGCCAACCAGACAGAAAAGTTATTATACAGTCGAGTTATTGCAGTGTTTTCAAAAGTCATCACAGGTAAAGGAAAAGTCAGATATTCCAGTTTCATGGGAAATGGAGCCGGAAAGCAGAGGGGCAGAGAGCCCGAAAAAGAACCATTAAGTGTTCCGGGTCCTAGGCTTTTTCCCTGATTTAAAAACCCCATACCTTTTTCCATTCTCCTTAAACCTTTCAATACTGACTAAAACAGGTGTATTTTTTCATGTGCAATTTCATATGGCCTGTCCTTCAGCTATGTGTTTTTCCCTTACTGCCTTGATTTTCTAATACAAAAACCATTCATTTAAACAGATATCTAATGTCTTTTTTAGGCATGCATCTGCTCAAGATTTTAACATGTTTTCTAACCTCCCATTCCTTCCCACTGACCGTTTTCCCCAAGTGAGTCTCTCTGGGGAGTTTAATTTGATTGTGGAAAGGGTCCCCCAACCAATAACCCTGGGGGAGTTAATTCATTGTTTGGTGACAAATTGTTGCGCAGGGCCACAGGTGGCTCCTCCACTTTTTGATTCTCATGGGGGGACCCAGCCAGCGGACGAATTGAGATTAAATAAGGCTTGCTTTAAAACTTTAGTCCACCCTTTCAGATGATTGTGCCCAGTTATTTTTTTAATTGTTCTTTCAACGGGCCCTTTCCTTTCTCAATAAGTCCTGCAGCCTGTGGGTGATAGGTTGCAGAGTCCATTGAATGCCAGCCCTTTGAGCCCATTGCGTCTTTTTCCACAAAGTGGCTTTAATCATTTTGGGATTTCTTCAGGCACCCATATGCTTGGATTAAATGGCTCAGTCCATTAATTTAGTTTTCGGTCAGCTTTGTTAAAGATGTTTGAAAGTCCGAAAAGCATTACCGTTAAAGCATATAATAGTTATTTTCTCGTAGCAGTGGCCCAATGTAATCCACCTGAAAAATTTGTCCTGGTCCCTTTCCCCTCTCTTCAGTTTACCAGTTGTTTCTTCTGTAGAGGGCCATTGTTTTATTTCTGACATGGGGAGCAATTGTTCACTTTTTTTTAAAATATCAGTAGTAGGGTATACTTGTTGATGACACCATTGATATGTTTTTTTACTCCCATGTGCCCAGGTTTAACCCCTTTAATGATATTAAGGAAGGCTCATTACATTTACAGTGGTGTAAAAAACATTTGCCCCTTCCTGATTTCTTATTTTTTGCATGTTTGTCACACAAAATGTTTCTTGATCATCAAAAAATTTAACCATTAGTCAAATATAAACAAGTAAACAAAAATGCATTTTTTTAAATGATGGTTTTTATTAATTTGGGGAAAAAAAAAATCCAAACCTACATGGCCCTTGTAAAAAAAGAATTGCCCCTTGTTAAAAAAAAACCCCAACTGTGGTGTATCACCCCGAGTTAAATTTTCCCGACCCCCCCCAGGCCTGATTATTGCCACACCTTTCAATCAAAAAATCACTTAAATAGGAGCGCCTGACACAGAGAAGGGACCGCACCCAAAAGCGACATCATCCCGATCCAAAAAAATTAGGAACAAAAGAACAGAAAGAGATCTATCAGTCGGGTAAAGGTTAAAAAGCCATTTCTAAAGTTTTGGGGACTCCAGCAACCACAGTGAGACCATTATCCACAAATGGAAAAAACATGGAACAGTGGTGAACCCTTTTCCCGGGAGGGCCCGGGGCCCACCAAAATTCCCCCAAGAGAGAGACGACCATCCAGAGGTCACAAAGACCCCCAAAAAGAACTGCAAAGCCTACTTGCCCAATTAAGGTCAGTGTTCAGACTCCACCATAAAAAAGAGATTAAAAAAGGGGCCTAGGGAGATTTCCAAGAAAACCATGTTAAAAAAAAGAACATTGGGGCTCATCTCAATTTTGCAAGAAACACCCCAAAGATTGCCAAGATTTTTGGGGAAAAAATACCTTGTGGACTGATGAGACGTTGAATTTTTGAAGTAAAAGTCCGTTTCATCTGGTGTAAAAAAGGGAAAACAAAATTTCAGAAAAAAAACATCATACCAACAGTAAAATAGGTGGTGGTAGGGATGGGGGTTTTTTCTGTTCCCCGGACCTGGAAGGCTTTCTGTGATGATGGAACCATGAATTCTACTGTCTACCAAAAAAACCTGAAGGAGAATGTCCGGGCCCTCTGTTCGCCCCAAATCGTGAAGGATCTTGGTCCCAAAAAAACATTACCCAAAACACACCGCAAATCCACCGGGAAAGGCTGAAGAAAAAAAAAATGAAGACTTTGGAGTGGCCTAGTCAAAGTCCTGACCTGAATCCATTTGAGATGCTTGGCATGACCTTAAAAAAAGGGGGTTCATGTAGAAAAAACCCCAAATAAAGCTGAATTACAACAATTCTGCAAAGATGAGGCCAAAATTCTCCAGAGCGCTGTAAAAAACTCATTGCAAGTTTTGCAAAATTGATTGCAGTTATTGCTGCTAAGGGGGGGCCCAAACCCGTTTTTGGAGGGGCAAATTTTTTTACACAGGGCCATGTAGGTTTGGGTTTTTTCTCCCAAATAATAAAAACCATCATTTAAAAAATGCATTTTTTGGTTTTCTTGTGTTATATTTGACAAAGGTTAAATGTGTTTGATGATTAAAAAATTTTGTGGAAAAAAACAAAAGAATAAGAAATCAGGGAAAGGGGGCAAAAAGTTTTCACACCCCTTACTTCAGCATAGGTGCACAGGTCTTCATTCTTTTATAGGCTTCTTCCAGGTTGATTTCAACAGCAGCTATTAGATCGATTGTTTTATAATTTTTCAAAGGGGTATCAAGGGATGGGATCTAAGACCAATGAGGGTTTTCCCCGGGCCCCTTGTCCAAAGTTTCCCCACAGTTCTGTGCCACCCCAGAGTTCTTCCCATGCATAGTCCCAGCCCTTTCCCATTGTGGGCCACACTGTTAGCCTGAAAACTACCCAGTATCCGAAAACAACAATAGGGGGAAATTTTTATTTTCTGTTAATGCCATAGCACAAAAAGTTCAGCCCATGGTTGATTTACCTTTTCCCGTTGTTGGATGGTCCAGGTGAGGTTGATAAACCATGCCTCCAAAGCCTTTTTCCCCCTTCCCAGTCCTGATCCGTCGGGAAACCGCTGCTCCGTTGCACTGGTGTCAAATGATCGTAGGCCGGTGCCCTTTTAAAAGGGGGATTAATTTCAGAAAAACAGGGGGTCCCTGATCCTCAAAAACAAGCTCCGCCATAGCCCCCTTTTAAGGCACCCGTCTTTTCCTCAAAGTGTGCCTTGCTTGCAAATTCCATTTCCACTTGAAAAGTTTGATTTTTGGGCGCCGCCTCGCCCCAGGCTATTATTCAACCCCCCAACAATGGGCAAGTTAGTATGTAGCTTTAGGGGCAAAACCCGTTTCCTCAGTGTGCAAAAAAGCCCAGTATGCTGTAAGGTTTTTTTTCAAGTGGTGTATATTTAGTCTGTGAGCTCTCAGTTGTCGGGTCCAAAAGGGGGGAACACGCTTACGCCATGTTTGCCATAAGTCCAGTTAGCAATATTATTTTGTTCTGTGGCTTCCAGTTCAAAAGGCAAATTAGCTTTTGGTCCCAGCCTTGGGGTTGGACTAAAGTTCTTTAGCTGCCCCAAAAACAACTTTTTTTCTGTCCATTCAAACTGTGCCTTTTCTTTGAAAATCATGTATAGGTCTTAAAATTAGTCCCAAATTTGGGACAAATGCTCTACAAAAGTCCAATAAACCCACAAAGGATTGAGCTTCTTTTTGTTAGTTGGTGCCTTTAATTTATAAAAAATAATTACTTTTTGGGGGGACCTTTTTCTGGTCCAAACCCATCATGCCCAGAAATTTAACCTTTTTGGGGGGTCCTTGATTTTATCTTTTTGATAGCCATTCCTCTGCCCCCAGGGGGTATTAAACTGGAATGATTTTTACTGCTGTTCATTCCAGTTAACATTATATCATCCACATAATGGAAAAAATCGAAAATCTGAGCAGGGAGCGATCTCTTGCTAAAGTCCAGGCAACGTAGGGGTTTTAGGTATCCCGTGGCAGTACTTGAAAGGTGTACTGTCTGTCCTTCCATGTAAAAAAACTGATATTGACTTTGGGGGCAATTAATAGAGAAAAAAATTAGCCAGGTTAACAGCATGCCCCTTCCTGCAAGCAGGTGTTTTTATGATGGTCAAATATCAGGAACTGCAGCGCCAATTTCGGGGCTTTAGCATTTAGACCCTGTAATCGATTGTCATTTTCCCTGAACCATCCGGTTTTTGACGGCCACACAGGAGAATTTAAAGGGCTAACTGCAGGTCAATAACCCTACCCGCAAAAATTTCCACTGTTTCTTCTATTTCTTGAAACCTCCCCAAACAATACTGTTTTAAATTTACAGGTGTGTCAGGACTGGGAATTTTTGGGGGCCATTTTGCCTTTCCTTTACTATTCTTTTACCCCATTCCCACCATACATTCAACCCAAAAAAGAAAAGCCTCCCTGTTTAATGACTTTCCGTAAGAAACTTCCCCAAAAAATTTGGTTTTAAATGGCACCTGGTTTAAAAAAAGGGTGATTTCCCATTGCGGTACGTGATTGTTTCCCCCCCTTTTTTTCTGAGCCTCCGGATCCGGGGTACATTTCAATTTCCTGGATGTGGGTTTCCCAAATTAAAAGTACTTTGAGTATCCATTGCCTAACCGATGTGTTTTTTTCCACCCCCAAATGGTTAAAAGGACCATTTGTTTTTTCCCTGATTAATGAGCCCCTTTTAAAGACCCCCTTTTTTAATAAAGTTGGTTGAGTGGAGCCACGTCGAAAAAAAAAACATTTTTTTGGCGGGTTTTTTTCCCCCTCACACAAATTTGGGATTCTGCCCCGCCAGACCTCAGCTTCCATCTCTGTTTCCTGTTTTTGCCACATACCATTTTATGATTCCGCTTGTTCGTTTCCCAATCTTTTAATTTTTTTGTATTGAGCCTGTTTGGCTCTAACTGGGCCTGCCCCCCATACCCTTTCCAATTCACTAATACCCAAAAATCGCTAATCCCATAGTTTCTGATTAACTCCGCGGTAAAATGAGCCCCCTTTTTGTGCGGTGCTTTTTTTAAAAGGGTTTGCATTAAGTAAAGCTTCATTTCGGGCCAGGGCCCCCAATCCCCCTGGTTTTATAAAAAGCTGCCTGCCCCCATTTCTCCATAAAAGGGGAAATTTTTTTCAGAAACTGACAAGACTCAATTCTTCCCTCCTTCGGGGATATGCATTTTCAGCCAACCCCTTCCCTATTGTAAGTCTATTCTGTCTCCCCATAATAATTTTTAATTCCAATTGCGGGGGGGTGAGCCTTTTTACCTGTTTGTCTTCCCCCCCTTATTCACTAATAAATCCCCTCTCAACTCCTAATTCTTATTAATTTTTATATTTCCAAAAACCCGCTTGTGTAAAAACACAGACGGTGGATTTTTGCTTTTCCAAAGGGGCCCCCCCGGTTTTATTTTTCACCCCCCCTAAAATTTTAAATTTAAGAATATTATAAACCCCCTTCTCCGGCCCTTGGGGTTTCCCGTTTCCCGGGATATCTATTTGTATTTTAATCCCATTTTTTTAAATTTTGTTGATATCCCTTTTAAAAAGGGAAATGGGGTGTTTTGCTTGTTTAGGGCTAGTGCCAAAAGACAGCCAGGTATACATTTAGTTCCCTGTTTCCCCGGGGCGCGGAAACCACTTTTTTTGCAACAGTTGCTTATCTTGTAAGTTTTCCCTTTTTTTTTGGTTCCCCTAACTCATAACAAATTCGAGTTTATGTCCAACTCAAACGCAGTTAATAAACCGCCTTTTTAACGCCCCTTGTTTTTCCCTTTTTTCCCCGTTTACCTGGGGCCAATCCGCTTCGTTGTTGGAAGGATATTTTAACCGGCCCCAAAATTTTTTATAATTATTAAATAATTGGTAAAGGGTCCTAAAGTGCCCAAACCCGGGAACCAACCCCCCTTCGTTTTATCCAAAAGAAAATTTTTAAAAAAAATTACTAAAAATTTGATTTTTGTTTAATTGTTACAATCACACAATCCCGCTAAAAAAATTAGCCGGGGGAAAGGACCCCGAAAAAAATTTTTTTTATATTGTGGCATTTTAAAAACTTTATTTAAAAATTAAAATTTAAAATCCCCCTTTTCAGAAAACGTTTAAAAGCCCAGAATTCGAAAATATTTGCTTGTTTAATGTGGCTTACCTGGTCAGATAAAAAAGCCGCCCGTTTCATTTTCAATCAAGAGGTCCTTTTTTTTTTGCTTGGGATCCCGGGGGGTGAAACTGCTTTTTTTTTCAAACATCCTTTTATAATCCTTCCACCCCTATCCCTTCCAATTTATTTGGAACAAAATCCCCCAAAAATTCCAAAGAAAGGAACAAAGCTAAGCAAAACGGCAGGTCAAAAAACTTAGTTTTTAGGGCTAAAATGCCCTGAGCTTTTTCGCTTGGCCCAGAATTTAATCCGCATCTTGTACTCTGGGTGCTTCAGGGCCCAAAAAAAAAGAATGAAAAATAATTTAAAAAAGATTTAAACAAATACGTGGCAATTCTAATATTTAAATAAACTTATTATAACATTACTTGAGAATTTTTTCCCAACTTTTTCATGGGCAAATTACTTAAACCAACCCAAACTTTTATTTTTCAACAAACTTGCTCAGACTTATTTTTAAACCCAAAAGCGGAAACAAATTTTGTCATCAAATTTTGCAATTCCATTAAATAAAAAACATTTCAAAAAATTTCGAAAAAGGGGTTCAAGAAAGGACTGAAAAAAATTTCATTATATCAGAAATGGAGACAATGCCCCGAAAATTTGTCCTGCACAAAGCAACAAAATTTCAAAAATTTTTCAGAACTTTTGAATAAAATTCCTTTTTCCCGTGAATTTGCCCCCCAAAAAAAATTGCAAATGTTCTGCTGATAAAAAATATTCTAAAACCTTAAACTAAAGCCTTTATCAACAAAAGTTTGCCCCCCTGGGTTTAAAAAAAACAAAAATTGTGATTAACCCCCACTACACTTGGAAGAATTAAACCCCTTAAAGAAACCCATCTCCCTTTTTATTCCCCAAAAAATTAAAATAAATTAAAAATCATTCTTTTAAAATTTTCAACAATAAAATTTATTTTAAATTAAAACTCCCCATAAAAGCCCCAAAAGAAAAAGGAGAAATTTTTATAATGTTTTAGCAAATTCAGGGTTTGCCTGGGGTTGGCTCCTTTTCCAAAAAAAGGGGGGGGGGGGGGGGGGGGGGGGGGGGGGGGGGGGGGGGGGGGGGGGGGGGGGGGGGGGGGGGGGGGGGGGGGGGGGGGGGGGGGGGGGGGGGGGGGGGGGGGATTTTTTCTTTTTGCTTAACCCCTTTTTAAATTTTTTCTTTTTTTTTTAAAAAAACTTTTTTAAAAAAAATTGCCCCTTTTGGTTTTTTTTTGGGGGGTTGGCAAAAATTTTTTAAAATTTTAATAGACAACGTTTTTGCACCCTATGAACAATTAATTCCAAATTTAACATTCCAGCTACCATTTCTTTCACTATCTTAAAATCGAATTTTTAAACAGAACCTTCCTATTTTCCTATCTGCACCCTCATCCATGCTGGAAAACAGTTTTGCTCAATATCAAGGACTTAGACATCATCTCTACAATATATAAAATCATTTTACAATCCCTCCCTTTCAAAGATCCAAGAGGACACTGGGAAAAAAGATCTCTCAATTAATATATCAGAAAAAGAGTGGAAAGAAGCAATGCAGAGAATTCACTCAAGCTCCATATGCACAAAGCATACAATTATACAACTTAAAATTATATATCGAGCACATCTGTCTCGACTAAAACTCTCCAAAATGTTTCCAGGGCATGATCCAACCTGCGAACGTCCAACCAAGTCCCAGCCTCACTGGGTCACATGTTCTGGGCCTGCTAAAATTAACATTATTCTGGACAAACATTTTTAATTACCTTTCAGATAGCCTTGGACTCACAATCCCTCCTAACCCATTAATAGCTGTGTTTGGGAATCTTCCAGATGGGTTTAAAGTGGAGAAAGACAAACAAATTGTGATTACATTCACTACACTTTTGGCACGCAGACTTATTCTGATAAACAGGAAGAACCCAAACTCTCCTCTTTTAAGTCAGTGGGATACTGATGCGTTATACTATTTGAAATTGGAAAAAATCAAATACCAGTTAGAGGATCCGTTCAGACTTATTTTAAAATATTACTGATTAGATCCTGCCATGTTTTGAAAAAGCTCATAAAGAACAGAGAATTTATTAATTTAGGTATGTTTATAAGCCTTAAATTTCACGCTGCTTATTTGCTTCTCTCTATCAGGGGTGGGGATCGATCTGTCCTTAACTCAATTTTTCTTTTTGTAAAAACTTGATTGCTTTGTATGGATTGCAATAAAATTAATAAAGAAAAAAAAAACCTCTTTGGTTATACTGAAGGCTCTCCTGAGGCAGTAATGGTATCTAAACTGCACATTTTTAATATATTTCTACATACTGTACAAAAGCAATGGTGAGTACAAATGGAAACTTTCCTCAGGCAGACATATTAAACCCATTATGGTGTTGCTACATTTTAGCTTGTTCAAAATTACTGTACCACAATAGAGAATGTTTACACTTCTCTCAATCTCCTTAAAATTTATCATAAAGGAAAAGTGATGTTGATGGCATGGTATTAATAATATGCTCTATGCCTGGTGCCTTTTGTTGAGTGAAGCTGTGTTGTGGAAAAACGGCTTCTGGCCAAAAATGATTGCTACTGTATTTCCCAAAAAGATTAGTGCTCTTATTTATCTTTGCTCCTAAAGATGCACTAGCACGTATTTTCAGTGGATCTTATTCATGTACAACAATAACATTTATCCAAATTAGTCATGCCATCTTCTGAAATAATATAACTCTCCACATTGAAACCCTGAATTTGTTGCTACTCCAGCCACACTTTTTGTTTTTTTTTCTTACTTATAATACCATCAGATTGTATGGCGGTGTATTTGAGTTTAAAGCCAAAATTTCCATTCTAATTACACATAGACATTTTATTAAGTAATTTTTTTCCCTCTATGGCTCAATGTCCACTTTAATCCCGGCTTTACTTTGTCATTAAAGTCTTTTAAAGTGCTCTACTGTTAGCCTGGCTAATTCCTATTGACGGCTATTCCAGATTTTACGTGCATAGCAGCAGAAGGCGCCTCACCACTTCTTTTTATGCTTTTGTGCTTGGAATTCTAAGGAGACACTCATTTGAGGATCTAAGGTTAAGATTTGGAATATAAGGTGTCAGACATTCCGATATATAAGATGGAGCAGATTATTTAAGGCTTTATAAACTCATAAGCAGAGTTTTAAAGTCAATCCTGAATGACACAGGTAACCAGTGTAGTGACATCAAAACTGGAGAAATGTGTTCTGATTTTCTTTTCCTTTATGGCTCAATGTCCACTTTAATCTCAATGCTTTACTTTGTCATTAAAGTAGACCGCCTTAAAACCACTCTAGTTGTTAATCGCAATGCGCTCTGGGGCTTCCTCTCAACTGACAGCAGCGGCAAGCAGCAATAGATCTCCACACAATACATTACATTTATGATATTCCAGCTTCGCATATTTTGAATTCTTAGATTTATACTTGATATCGCTTTAATGATGATATGCATTAAAATATGTATGTTACATTTACAGATAAATCATTAACTTTGTTAAAATAATGAATACTGTTAATAGTTACACTAATGGGGTGGCAGAGTGGTAGTGCTGCTCTTCTCACAGGAAGTCACGCCCTTGTGTTTCCTGCCTGGAGTTTGCATGTTTTTCCTGGTGGTTTTCCACAGGTGTTCAGTTTTCCATCCAAAGACATGAAGATTTGGTGAAGCTACAATGATGCCAGTGTATGTGTTGTGTGTGTTCACTCTTGTGATGAGCTGATGCCCGCAAGGATTTTATTTCTGTCTTAGCGCCGATGTGCTGCAATGGGTACATCCCACAATCGATGGATGTAATCATTAAACATCCTTTTCAAGGGGGTGTCCTTGGAATTTAATGGATGTTTCAGGCACAGTGTGTCACATCGCTAGAAGTATAAACCTACCTTAGGCGCCTTAATTTTCAGCTGATGGTCTTGACTAGGCTATATTACAGAGCAGCCTGAAAATCATGCTAGGCTTATTTTCGGAGAAACGTGTATAAAGTGGAAGGACAAGAAAGACATTAGAAGGCAAAAGTACCTTCAGAATCCTGTAACAATATGTATCAATGTCAAACAAAAGTGGAATTTCATAACCCTAAAATTTTGCCCTATCATGCCCAAGATACTATTCCCATATCTTTGACATCTACGAAATGGTGCTTTGAAAACATGTATCTTCTACAACAAGAGTGTTCATAAAGATGTCAGCGAGACTTCATGTGAAGGTGCTGGAAAGCATTCTGAGCTCCATCAGTGTTCATGGAACACCATGGGTGAATCCCAATGTATGATTATTCATCCATCACGCCTGAGAACAGTGAAGAGGCAGAACCCTACACAAATGTGTGTTTGTTGATCAAAGCATGAAGAGTCGGCATTAAAGTACACAAAAAAACGGGCTTTTTTGCCCATTGCAAAATGTGAGTTGATAACGGTTCAAATGTATTATATAAACAAAGAACGATCCATGAGCTTCCCAGTGTATTTTTGTTGACATTTTAGTATTTGTGTTTCTGCTGCACAAGATTTTTCTCCTTGAAAAATGTCTGTTTGTGGCTTGTTTTCCTGGGGTAAACGTAACGCTAATGAGAATTCAATTAGACATAAGCTGATTAAAAGATCTAAAACAGACACCATTATCCCTCTTTAATAAAACCCCTGTGTGCGTCCAGGTGTCCATGTGTGTGTGTCTTCTGGTGAAGTGAGCATGCGCTGGTCACACAGCATGTGTTCAGTCTCTTCCTAGTGCATTCCCTGTGTGTGCAGAGAGAAAGACTCACACACACACAGGCGAGCCTACAAGACAGACAGACAGACACACACACACACAGTTGTGCTCGAGACAGACACACACACACAGGTGCACGCGAGAGACAGACACACACACGCAGGCCTGCGAGAGAGACACACACACACAGGCATGCGCGTGAATTGTTGCAATGTTACTTTTCTTGGTTGTTTATTAAAGTACGGATTTTTCAAATGTTCATTTTTTTCCGTGCACTTAAAACTCATTAAAAAAACGTGTTTTTAGCGAGCGGGTCGTATGGCTATAGCGCGAACTCTAGCAGTGTTAGTTTTCTGTTGTTCAAGGTTTTCTTAGTGTTATTCAATGTTTTTACATTTAGTTTACTATTACGCTGTGCATTCAATGGTATAATTAACTATATTTGTGCTTAAAAACTTAAAGTATATATGTATATACAGTTCATACAGTTTGGATAGATTAATTGTATTTACATACAATCCTATGGGGAATTACTGGTTCACTACCAAATCGGGTTACATTGGCCATGAACCGAGGTTCCACTGTATTACTGTCAGACATTTTACAGAAATACAAACCAGTATTACTGAGAGAGAAAATTAAAGGCACACAATACAGAGATGCATATTACAGCCACAAACAAGGTCCCTTGCCATTTAATATAGACTGTTCTTACTAATGTTTATGCACTACTGTTCTAGAAACCCCGTTATTGTAACGGGCATAATGTCTAGTCTGTATATAAGTTGATGTGATCAACGTACTATTTCACTTTTTCCACTTTAAGAGAATGTAAACACATGATTATAAGAGACCAGTTCTTGACCTAGGTCATAGTTGGAATGAAGTATTTGACCGATCCAGTCTCTCTTCAGTCCATGCTGGTCCTTGCTAGTTAGGCAAGTCTCTTATAAAAACATTTTCTTGGACTTGAATCCTGTAAGATGAGATAATACTTTTGAATACTTTTTCTTTTTTAGGTTGTGACCGAGACCTATAATTAGTTGTGATCTTAGGTAAAAACAATCAGGTAGCCCATAAACTGACACTTTTAACTCCGTAGGCAAAAGCATACAGAGATAATAAACTTGTCGCCTTTTCCCTTCTGTCTCCCAATACCTTATCATCTTGGCTCATCACAGATCCCCAAGAGACGGGGCACACTATAAACATGAAGAATCAATCCAGGCAACATGAAGTAATGAGCCACAGTTCAGGGTAACTGTTAGTGTTATTACAGTCTAGGCAGAAAAGCCTGCTCAGTACATGGATAAAGCCAACAGATAGAACATATTTACTTAATGTCTACTGGGAGAGTTCCATCCATCCTCTTCCGCTTATCCGTAGGTCGGGTCGGAGGCAGCAGCTTGAACAGAGAGGCCACTTCATCTAGCTCTTCCGGGAGAATCCCAAGGCGTTCCCAGGCCAGCCGGGAGACATACTCCATCCAGCATGTCCTGGGTCTTCCCGAGGCCTCATCCCGTTGGACGTGCTCTGAACACCTTACCAGTGAGGCGCCCAGTAGGCATCCTGATAGATGCCCGAGTCACTCATCTGGCTCCTCTAGATGAGGAGAAGCAGTAGCTCCACTCTGAGCTCCTCCTGGATGACTAAGCTTCTCACCCTATCTTTAATGGAAAGCCCAGACACCCTGCGAAGGAAACTCATTCGCGATCTCGTTCTTTCGGTCACTACCCATAGCTCATGACCATAGGTGAGGGTAGGAACATGATCGACTGGTAAATTGAGAGCCTTGCCTTAGGGCTCAGCCTTTTTACCATGACAGACCGATGCACAGCCCGCATCACTGCGACGCCACACCATCCGCCTGCTCGACCACGCCCATTCTTCCCTCACTCGTGAACAAGACAATCGAGATACTTGAACTCCTCCATTTGGGGCAGAATCTCTCCCAAGAGATCGGGATAGCGGAGTCCATCTCTCACTGGAAATGGGCTCGATTTTAACGGCAAATGCGGAACAAGCAAGGACACTGGTTGTACAGGGACCGAACAGCTCTTATCAGGGGGTCCGGTACGCCATACCACCGGAGCACCCCTCACAGGATTCCCCGAGGGACATGGTCGAACGTCTTTTCCAAGTCCAAAAAACACATGTACACTGGTTGGGCAAACTCCCATGCACCCTCCAGGATTCAACCACCTCGGTGTCCTCAGTCCCAGAGATGGGGCAGCCCACCTTTGAGTCCTCAGGCTCTGTTTCCCCTCATTGGAAGGCATGTTAGTGGGATTGAGGAGGTCTTCAGTACTCCCCCACCACCCACAACGCTCCCTAGTGGAGGTCAGCAGCTCACCATCCCCACCATATACAGTGTTGACACTGCACTTCTTCCTCCTGAGACGCCGGACGTGGACCAGAATCTCCCAAGCTGTCCGAAAATCGTTCTCCATGGCCTCCCCAAACTCCTCCCATGCCTGAGTTTTTGCCTCAGCAACCACCAAAGCTGCATTCCGCTTGGCCTATCGGTTCCTATTAGCTGCCTCCAGAGTCCCACGTGTTCGGGGATGGCTGCCACGCAGGCACCGACCACCTTACGCCACAGCTCTAGTCAGCCAACTCAACAATAGAGGCACGGAATATGGCCTATTCGGATTCACGTCCCCACCTCCCTCGGACGTAGAAATTCTGCCGGAGGTGTGAGTTGAAGCATCTTCTGACAGGGTACTATGCCAGACGTTCCCAGCAGACCCTCAAAACACGGTTTGGGTCTACCAGGCCTAACCGGCATCTTCCCCACCACCAAGCCAACCACCACCAGGTGGTGATCAGTTGACAGCTCCTGCTCTCTTCACCCGAAGTGTCCAAGACATGTGGCCGCAAGTCCGAGTGACATGACCACAAAGTCGATCATTCAACTGAGGCCTAGGTGTCCTGGTACTAGTGCACATATGAACACCCTCTATGCTTGAACATGGTGTCATTATGGACAATCTGTGAGAGAGAGCGGATCAGCGAGGAAGCAGAGAGCGATCAGCGAGCGGACGAGAGAGCGGCGCGGCGCTCCCACAGGCACGAGTCCCTTCGAAGCACCCAAAGCAAGTTCACCTGAGGTAAAGCCGGCAGCTGACCAGTAGAAATAAACGGCATTGAGAAATTAAAGTCGATCGCTCAGCGGGTGGTGGAAACTTAAAGCGACGGTGATTCAGCTGGACACGGAAAGCCAAAGCACCTATAAAACGGCAAAGATGACTTCAACATTTAATGTAAGTTCTATCTGCTCTCTGCCCATCGAGGGAACGCGTTATATGTTGTGTGTCCTGCAGTATGTACAGCTCAGGTTTTCCGCCGACAGTGCAGATAGCTTCACCTGCCAAAATGTTTAGTTAATTTAGAGTTGGTCGGAAAATACGCAATTGGAGGACCGCGCTAGAATCTGATAGCGATTAGGCAAACCAAAATTGGATCGACTCGGTTTGTTTAGACAATTCGCTACATCTGATTCGCTTCAGTCTCTCCAGGTCCCACTGTAGTCAGTGCGAGGCCAAAATCAGCAGCACCAATTCAGCCACAGGGCGAGTGGGTAACAGTAAGACGGGGGTCTAAGAATCCAAAATTTAGTCCCCCAGCACCCAGGTCACCAATTCGACCCAGAACAGGTTCTCGGCCTCTGAACTGTGGAAACTGAGAATAATAAAGTGCTCATAATTGCATTCCATAGTGCGGAATGTTAGAATTCCAAACTATGTTAAACCAGCAGTTAATGTTAAGTACTTGCAGGCCAAGATTTCTGGCATAAAGGCCGATTGGACCGTGTTGTCGACGATGAAGTATCTACCTTATTGCTGCGTCGGCACCAATGATATTTATTTACAGCAATCTGAGGTATTAAAGCGAACTTCATCTCTATGCACCAAAGCTAAAACAAAATGTCGGAATTTAATTGTATCTGGTCCCTTACCAAGATTATATAGAGGGATGTGATTTATAGCAGATTGCATTCTTTCACTGCTGGCTAGAAACCTGGTGTGCAAATAAAAGCATAGCATTTGTGAACAATTGGGATGATTTTTGAGAAAGGCATGGATTTTTCAGAAGAGATGGTCTTCATCCTAACTGGAGGATCGTATGTATATCCCAAAATATGGCAGCAAAACTGCCTGGTTGACTGATTAGAGCACCATCCAGGCCGCAGTCATGTGATCTTAAATCACAGGCTGTTGTTTATCCCACCTGTTATTTTCCTGAAGCTGTTACCCATAATCCCTGTTGTGGGCATCCAGTAAATTTAGTCTTGATACAAACCATAAATTAATTGATAACCAAAAAATAAGGTGTATAATTAGACCAAGGGATAAAACCAGACACTCCACCAGGGGCATCTGTAATAGAAATTTAATTCAAATTAAAACGAAAAATATATCAGCAGTTCAGAAAGAACCATGCAGTTTTAAATGCTGTTTATTGAACATTCGCTCTCTTGGCACTAAAGCTGTTTTGGTAAATGATATAATATTAAGTACAAAATCTGATCTGTGTCTTCTTACTGAAACCTGGCTTAGTAAATGTGACACTGTTCCCTAGCTGAGGCGTCACCAGATGGATACTGCCTCCTTCATAAGTCTAGAGATTCTGGTCGAGGAGGAGGCCTTGGAATAATTCATTGTAACAAAATGCAAATCACTCCTAAAAATTTAGGCAACTTTACATCCTTTGAGGCATTCATTTTAAATATTAAAACAGATTCCAACACAATTATAGTGCTAGTCTACAGACCACCAGGGCCATATTCATTGTTCATGACTGAATTTAGCAACCTTCTGTCTGATTTGGCTATAAATTATGATCACGTAGTTCTGATGTGGATTTTAATGTACACATTGATGTGGAAACTGACACTTTTAGCAAATGTTTTACTTATTTGTTAAATTCAGTAGGATTTTGTCAGATTGTCAAAGGTCCAACTCATAATCATAACCATACATTAGATTTAATTATAACTTACAAAGTTGAAATTCAAAATTTAAATATTACTCCATTAAATGTAGTTATTTCCGATCACTTCTTAATTACGTTTGATTTAGTTCTGCCCATGCCAGCGCACTCGCAGATTAAAACAAAGACAGTGCGACATCTAGATTGTAATTCTGCTTCAAAATTTATAGATACCTTGAGTAAGTCGAGTGTAATTGTGGAAAACCATTTAGATCAGTTAACATCAAATGTAAACGCGGAAAACAATTTAGATCAGCTAATATCACATTATAATGTGACCTTGAGAGATGCTCTGGACACAGTGGCCCTAAAACAAAAGTGATCAAAGCACATAGAAACTCTCCCTGGTTTAATGAAAATACTCGAGCTCTTAAATTAGAGTGTCAAAACTGGAGCGAGATGGAGAACAACAAAGCTACATGTCTTTCAAATTGCATGGACAGAGAGTGTTAATAAATATAAAAAAAGCCCTCTTTAAAGCTCGCTCAGAATACTATTCTACATTAATAGATAGCAATAATAAAAATCCTAGGGTACTTTTTAGAGCAGTGGCTAAATTAACAAATGGGAATTCAGATCAACAGTGCAAAATACCAACAGATATTAGCAGTACAGACTTTATGAACTTCTTCAATGAGAAAATTAAAAATATAAGATCCCAGATCTCAGCATCACAGTACAAACCAAATACTAGCTTAGCAGACCCTGTCCACATTGCATTCAGCACTTTAATAATTTTAATCCTGTAACTGAGCAGGAAGTCTTAACTTTAATTACTAAAATGAAGCCCACTACTTGTTCCCTAGATCCAGTGCCAACAAAACTAGTAAAAAGTGCAATGGATGTTCTTGCAGCACCTATTCTAACCATTATCAATAGTTCATTACTGCATGGCACGTACCTGATGCACTAAAAGTGTCAGTCATTAAACCTTTCCTTAAAAAGTCAGACCTAGACCCACACATACTAAATAACTATAGGCCTATTTCAAATTTACCATTTCTCTCTAAAATACTAGAGAAAGTAGTCGCCAGTCAGCTTCAGTCACACCTTACATTACAATTTATTTGAGAAATTCCAGTCTGGCTTTCGACTGGTCATAGTACAGAAACGGCACTAACACGGGTTGTAAATGACATTCTGATATCCTCTGATGAAGGAAATTCCACTGTAATTATGTTGTTGGACTTAAGTGCAGCATTTGACACCATTGACCATTCTATTTTACTGCACAGGCTAAAAGGGCTTACAGGCCCCGTGCTCGCTTGGTTCAGTTCTTATTTATCAAATCGATTCCAGTATGTACAGAAATGTGCTGACAGTACTCCATCATTATACACAGAAGTTCAATATGGTGTCCTGAGGCCAGTACTGGGACCTTTACTGTTTTCACTTTACATGCTTCCACTGGGATCTCTCATTAGGAAACATAATGTTAATTTTCACTCATGATGCAGATGACACCCAGTTATACCTTTCATTTAAATCAAATGAAGTTTCTCCGATGTTGTCTTTAATTAGTTGTGTTAGTGAATTAAAGGAATGGATGAATGAGAACTACTTGTCTTTAAATACAGATAAAACAGAGATGTTAATTGTTGAGGGAATGACGCTGATCACAGCAATATTTTGTCGCATTTAACTCAGTTGGAATCCCACATTCACTTGAATCAGCCCGCAATCTAGGTGTTATCTTTGACTCAGCATGTCATTTAAAGCTCATATTACAAAGTCGTCCAAAACATGTTTTTTCCATCTTAAAAATGTTAGGAAATTAGGGCTTTCTAAATAAACAGGATTGTGAGAAATTAATTCATGCATTTATCTCTAGTAGGATTGACTACTGCAATGGGTGTTCACTGGCTGTTCAAACTGTTCTCTATACAGCTCCAGTTAATCCAAAATGCCTGCAAGAATTATTACAAGAACAAGAAAATATGAACACATAACCCCAGTTCTTAAATCTTTACACTGGCTCCCAGTTAAGTTCAGGGCAGATTTCAAAAATCCTCCTTTTAACATATAAAGCATTAAATGGCCAAGGTCCGCTTACTTGTCTGAACTTATCATGACTTACAAACCTGAGCACATTAAGATCTCAAGATGCCGCTCTGCTTAGGATTCCAAGGATTAATAAAATAACAGTGGGAGGTCGAGCTTTAGTTACAGGGCCCTAAACTGTGGAATGGTCTTCCTGCTTCCATAAGAGATGCCCTCGGTCTCAGCCTTTAAATCCCGGCTGAAGACTCACTACTTCAGTTTAGCATATCCTGACTAGAGCTGCTGATTAACTGTACATACTGCATCTCTGTTGTTAGTCATTAGCACTATAACATAAGTAACATGATAATTATATTTGAATACTAACCCTCACCTATTCCGCTTTTCTCGGTACCAAATGTGGCCATTGGTGCCACGCCCACCCGCCAAGTTGTTTGCCTGCCTATGGTAAAAGTCATCCCTGATGGAGGATCACAGGAATCATGGGAAAGAGGGGTCCTTTCATCGGAGCAACGTTTCAGCCGTGGCATGGCCAAATGGGGAGGCAGCTAGATGGATGAGGTCTCCAGGACTCCAAAAATATCCAAACCTAATTATGTCATATCATCTACGTTAAACCGTAATTCTAAAATTTTTATTATTATGCTGTCTTAAGGAATTGTTCTGTTGTGTATATTGTATTGTATTGACCCCCTACTTTTGACACCCACTGCACGCCCCAACCTACCTGGAAAGGGGTCTCTCTTTGAACTGCCTTCCAGGTTTCTTCCATTTTCCCTACAAGGTTTTTATTGGGAGTTTTTCCTTGTCTCTCAGAGAGTCAAGGCTGGGGCTGTCAAAGGCAGGGCCTGTTAAAGCCCATTGCGGCACTTCCTGTGTGATTTTGGGCTATACAAAAATAAACTGTATTGTATTGTATTGTGACGAGAACAGAAGTCCAATAACAAAATACCACGGGGGGAGGGGGGGAGGGGCATTCCTCCCAATCATGCCCCTTCACAGGTCTCACTGTCATTGCCCACGTGAGCATTGAAGTCTCCCAGCAGTACGAGGGAGTCCCCAGAAGGTATGCCTTCTAGCACCCCCTCCAGGGACTCCAAAAAGGGTGGGTACTCCAAAACTGCTGTTCAAGTGATACTGTTACAAACAACAGTCAGGACCCGTCCCCCACCTGGAAGTAGGAGGGAGACTACCCTCCGTCCGACATGGGTAAAACCCAATGTACAGGCTCTAAGTTGTGGGGCAACAAGTATGCTCCACACCTGCCGGTGCCTCCTCACCTATTGGCATCTCCAGAGTGGTAGAGAGTCCAGCCCTACTCAAGGAGATTGGTTCCAGGTCGAGGCTGTGCATTGAGGGTGAGCCCGACTATATCTAGCCGAACCTCCCGACCACGCAATAGCTCAGACTACTTCCCCATCAGAGAGGTGACATTCCACGCCTCAAGAGCCAGCTTCTGTAGCCAAGGATCGGACCGCCAAGGTCCCTGCCTTCGCCACCCCCCAACCTCACACTGCACCCGACCTCCTTGGCCCCTCCCATAGGTAGCGAGCCCATGAGAAGGGGACCCACGCTGCTTTGGGATGTGCCCGCCGAGCCCATGGTGCAGGCCTGGTCACCAGGCGCCGCCATCGAGCCCCACCTCCAGGCCTGGCTCCAGAGGGGGCCCCGTGACCCAAGTCCGGCAAGGGAAAACGCCGCCAAATTTTGTCTTCGCATAGGAGGTCTATTGAACCGACTTTGTCTCACTCTCACCTAGGACCAGTTTGCCTTGGTGACCAGGCATAAAGCCCCGGACAACAGAGCTCCTAGGATCGTGGGACACGCCAAACCTCTTTCACGATAAGGTGGAGGTTTGAGGAGTGGACTGGGAGAGTTATGTTCACTATATGTGGGTCCTAAAGCAGGAGTCACCACCATCTCCGGTCCTGGTGGACCACTGTGGCTGCAGGTTTCATTCTAACCCTTTTTTTAAATTAGTGCCCTGTTTATGCTAATCAACTTCTTGTTAATTCATTTTAATTAAATTGCCTTTTTAAGATTTGTTCCCTGAATTTCTTTCTTTGTTCCTCTGAATTGCTTCATTTTTCCCTTAAATGGCACCCAAACAGAAATGAAACGTGAAGTGAGTGAACCAACAGAAGTCCAATTAAGTCAGGCCCTCCAACACCATACAATTTCAGTCCCCCCAGTTGCTTAATTAGACACCAATTCTTGTCGTTAATGAAAGC
>NC_053155.1:294708436-294725731 GCF_016835505.1 Polypterus senegalus
GTTTGCACTATTCTGTATTCAATAGCAACTCCTGTATATGCCTGTCTGCCAACTCTGGCCCCCAATGAGCCAAAGTTTGCAAACTATTGGCTTGTTTCACACCAATAGATGATATTTTGTGATATATTGCTGCTATATCAGCAGTATTAAGAGATCCTAAACCTAAACCTCCTACTCCTAAACCAGTTCCTATAGCTCCCCACATGTCTCGCTTTGGCCTTCGTTTTATTTCTACCTTATGAGGAGGCCATAAGGATTGTAAGTTTCTACAATTATATTTTGCACCTGTACTGCGTGGTACTATATGTTCTCCTCTTGGAAACTCGTGACGTTTTATATCAAACCCACTAACATTAATGTTGAGTGCTACAGTAATTATTTTATGTGCTATCCTAGCTTTTTTACAACCATTCATTTGTCTAAGTAATGTTGCATCAAATGGGTAACCATTCCCTCTCCTAGTCTTATGAATTTCCCATAACATTACTGGTACTTTTACATTCGTTGTTGCTTCCTGTTTAATTTAATTTAATATAATATTACATCATTCTCGGGTGTTGATATTGCAGTCAGTTGTTGCCCCCCTTCAATTGTCCAACATGATAGTCACACCTTACGCATTACAATTTATTTGAGAAATTCCAGTCTGGCTTTCGCACTGGTCATAGTACAGAAACGGCACTAACACGGGTTGTAAATGACATTCTGATATCCTCTGATAAAGGAAATTCCACTGTAATTATGTTGTTGGACTTAAGTGCAGCGTTTGACACCATTGACCATTCTATTTTACTGCACAGGCTAGAAAACGATGTTGGGCTTCCATGCCCCGTGCTCGCTTGTTTCAGTTCTTATTTATCAAATCGATTCCAGTATGTACAGAAATGTGCAGACAGTACTCCATCATTATACACAGAAGTTCAATATGGTGTCCGCGAGGGCTCAGTACTGGGACCTTTACTGTTTTCACTTTACATGCTTCCACTGGGATCTCTCATTAGGAAACATAATGTTAATTTTCACTAATATGCAGATGACACCCAGTTATACCTTTCATTTAAATCAAATGAAGTTTCTCCGATGTTGTCTTTAATTAGTTGTGTTAGTGAATTAAAGGAATGGATGAATGAGAACTACTTGTCTTTAAATACAGATAAAACAGAGATGTTAATTGTTGGAGGGAATGACGCTGATCACAGCAATATTTTGTCGTCATTTAACTCAGTTGGAATCCCAATTAATTTTACTGAATCAGCCCAGCAATCTAGGTGTTATCTTTGACTCTAGCATGTCATTTAAAGCGCATATTACAAAGTCATCCAAAACATGTTTTTCCATCTTAAAAATATTAGGAAATTAAGGCGCTTTCTAAATAAACAGGATTGTGAGAAATTAATTCATGCATTTATCTCTAGTAGGATTGACTACTGCAATGCGGTGTTCACTGGCTGTTCAAACTGTTCTCTATACAGCCTCCAGTTAATCCAAAATGCTGCTGCAAGAATTATTACAAGAACAAGAAAATATGAACACATAACCCCAGTTCTTAAATCTTTACACTGGCTCCCAGTTAAGTTCAGGGCAGATTTCAAAATCCTCCTTTTAACATATAAAGCATTAAATGGCCAAGGTCCGCTTACTTGTCTGAACTTATCATGACTTACAAACCTGAGCACATTAAGATCTCAAGATGCCGTTCTGCTTAGGATTCCAAGGATTAATAAAATAACAGTGGGAGGTCGAGCTTTTAGTTACAGGGCCCCTAAACTGTGGAATGGTCTTCCTGCTTCCATAAGAGATGCCCCCTCGGTCTCAGCCTTTAAATCCCGGCTGAAGACTCACTACTTCAGTTTAGCATATCCTGACTAGAGCTGCTGATTAACTGTACATACTGCATCTCTGTTGTTAGTCATTAGCACTATAACATAAGTAACATGATAATTATATTTGAATACTAACCCTCACCTATTCCGTTTTCTCGGTACCCAAATGTGGCCATTGGTGCCACGCCCACCTGCCAAGTTGTTTGCCTGCCTATGGTAAAGTCATCCCTGATGGAGGATCACAGGAATCATGGGAAAGAGGGGTCCTTTCATCGGAGCAACGTTTCAGCCGTGGCATGGCCAAATGGGGAGGCAGCTAGATGGATGAGGTCTCCAGGACTCTAAAAATATCCAAACCTAATTATGTCATATCATCTACTGTTAAACCGTAATTCTAAAATTTTTATTATTATGCTGTCTTAAGAAATTGTTCTGTTGTGTATATTGTATTGTATTGACCCCCTACTTTTGACACCCACTGCACGCCCAACCTACCTGGAAAGGGGTCTCTCTTTGAACTGCCTTTCCCGAGGTTTCTTCCATTTTTCCCTACAAGGTTTTTATTGGGAGTTTTTCCTTGTCTTCTCAGAGAGTCAAGGCTAGGGGGCTGTCAAAAGGCAGGGCCTGTTAAAGCCCATTGCGGCACTTCCTGTGTGATTTTGGGCTATACAAAAATAAACTGTATTGTATTGTATTGTATAGTCCATTAGAATCAGGTTTGCAGTTCATCATAGCCAACCAGACAGATACGTTATTATGCACAGTCGCAGTTATTGCAGTGTCTTCATAAGTCATCACAGGTAAAGGTAACAAGTCAGGATATTCCAGTTTCATGGGAAATGGAGCCGGGAAAGCAGAGGGGCGACTGAGAGCCCGTTAAAAGAACCATTCAAGTGTCTCCTGGTCCTAGGCTTTTGCCCTGGAGTTAAAACCTATACCTTTTCTCCAATTTCTCCTTTAAACCATTCAATACTGACTAAAACAGGTGTGACTTTTTCTATGTGCAATTTACATATGGCCTGTCCTTCAGCTATGTGTATGTCTTTACTGCCTTGATTTTCTAATACTAAATACCATTCATTTAAACAGATATCTAATGTCTCTGTTAGGCATGCATCTGCTACAAGCATTTCAACATGTATTCTAACCTCCCATTCCTTTGGCCACTGACCTGTTATTCCCAAGCTGAGTCTCTCTGAGGAGTTTAACTTGATTGTAAGTGATTTAGGTGCCCTAACCAATAACCCTGTGGGAGTTAATTCATTGTTTGCCAGTGGACTAATTGTTGTCAGGCGGAGGGCACACACAGGTGGCTCTCCTCCGACATTTTGATATCTCATAAAAGGTGTGGACCCAGCCAGCGGACGATTATTGAGATTAAATAAGGCTTGCTTTAAAACTTTAGTCCAGCCTTTCAGATGATTGTGCCCAGTTAGTTTTTTAACTTGTTCTTTCAACAGGCCATTCATTCTCTCAATAAGTCCTGCAGCCTGTGGGTGATAAGGAATATGCAGAGTCCATTGAATGCCAGCTCCTTGAGCCCACTCTTGTACGTCTCTTCCAGCAAAGTGGCTTCTTTAATCACTTTGGATTTCTTCAGGCACTCCATATGCTTGGATTAAATGGCTCAGTCCATTAAGTGTAGCTTTCTGGTCAGCTCTTGTTGACAGATAAGCTTGTAACAGTCCAGAATAAGCATCTACTGCAGTTAAAGCATATAATAGTTTATTTTCTCGTAGCAGTGGCCCAATGTAATCCACCTGAAAAATTTGTCCTGGTCCCATTCCTCTCTTCAGTTTACCAGTTGCCTTCTTCTGTAGAGGCCATTGTTTTACTTCTGTACATGTGGAGCAATTGTTCACTATTTGTTTAACAATATCAGTAGTGACTGGTATACATTGCTGATGACACCATTGATATGTATTTTCTACTCCCATGTGTCCAGAAGTTTCATGAGCCCACCTTGCTAATGATATTAAGGAAGGCTCGATTACATTTACAGTGGTGTGAAAAACTATTTGCCCCCTTCCTGATTTCTTATTCTTTTGCATGTTTGTCACACAAAATGTTTCTGATCATCAAACACATTTAACCATTAGTCAAATATAACACAAGTAAACACAAAATGCAGTTTTAAATGATGGTTTTATTATTTAGGGAGAAAAAAAATCCAAACCTACATGGCCCTGTGTGAAAAAGTAATTGCCCCCTTGTTAAAAAATAACCTAACTGTGGTGTATCACACCTGAGTTCAATTTCCGTAGCCACCCCCAGGCCTGATTATTGCCACACCTGTTTCAATCAAGAAATCACTTAAATAGGAGCTGCCTGACACAGAGAAGTAGACCAAAAGCACCTCAAAAGCTAGACATCATGCCAAGATCCAAAGAAATTCAGGAACAAATGAGAACAGAAAGAGATCTATCAGTCTGGTAAAGGTTATAAAGCCATTTCTAAAGCTTTGGGACTCCAGCGAACCACAGTGAGAGCCATTATCCACAAATGGCAAAAACATGGAACAGTGGTGAACCTTCCCAGGAGTGGCCGGCCGACCAAAATTACCCCAAGAGCAGAGACGACTCATCCGAGAGGTCACAAAGACCCCAGGACAACGTCTAAAGAACTGCAAGCCTCACTTGCCTCAATTAAGGTCAGTGTTCACGACTCCACCATAAGAAAGAGACTGGGCAAAAATGGCCTGCATGGCAGATTTCCAAGACGCAAACCACTGTTAAGCAAAAGAACATTAGGGCTCATCTCAATTTTGCTAAGAAACATCTCAATGATTGCCAAGACTTTTGGGAAAATACCTTGTGGACTGATGAGACAAAAGTTGAACTTTTGGAAGTCAAATGTCCCGTTACATCTGGTGTAAAAGGAACACAGCATTTCAGAAAAAGAACATCATACCAACAGTAAAATATGGTGGTGGTAGTGTGATGGTCTGGGGTTGTTTTGCTGCTTCAGGACCTGGAAGGCTTACTGTGATAGATGGAACCATGAATTCTACTGTCTACCAAAAAATCCTGAAGGAGAATGTCCGGCCATCTGTTCGTCAACTCAAGCTGAAGCGATCTTGGGTGCTGCAACAGGACATTGACCCAAAACACACCAGCAAATCCACCTCGGAATGGCTGAAGAAAACAAAATGAAGACTTTGGAGTGGCCTAGTCAAAGTCCTGACCTGAATCCATTTGAGATGCTATGGCATGACCTTAAAAAGGTGGTTCATGCTAGAAAACCCTCAAATAAAGCTGAATTACAACAATTCTGCAAAGATGAGTGGGCCAAAATTCCTCCAGAGCGCTGTAAAAGACTCATTGCAAGTTATCGCAAACGCTTGATTGCAGTTATTGCTGCTAAGGGTGGCCCAACCAGTTATTAGGTTCAGGGGGCAATTACTTTTCACACAGGGCCATGTAGGTTTGGATTTTTTTTCCTAAATAATAAAACCATCATTTAAAAACTGCATTTTGTGTTTACTTGTGTTATATTTGACTAATGGTTAAATGTGTTTGATGATTAAAAACATTTTGTGTGAAAAACATGCAAAAGAATAAGAAATCAGGAAGGGGGCAAATAGTTTTTCACACCACTGTACTTCAGCATAGGTGCACAGGTCTTCATTCTGTGTATAGGCTTCTTCCAGGTTGATTTCTCGAACAGCAGCTATTAGATCAGATTGTTGGTTATATAGCCTCTCAAGGGATATCAGAGGGGCATGGGCATCTACATGACCAATGAGGGTTTCCCCTCTTGTGCCCATTGTCCAAAGCTGCTCCCACAGTTCTGTGCCACCCCAGAGTTCTCTCCCATGCATAGTCCAAGCAGCCCTTCTCCACATTGTGATCCACACTGTTAGTCCTTGAAAAACTACCCAGCTATCCGTATAAACAACAATAGGGAAGCTTTGATTTTCTGTTAATGCCATAGCGACGGCAATAAGTTCAGCCCAGTGGCTTGATTTACCTTCCCCCTGTTGCTTCAGGATGGTCTCAGTGTGAGGTTGATAAGCCACTGCTCTCCAAAGCCTTTTTCCTCCTTCCACAGTCGCTGATCCGTCTGTGAACCAGCTGTTCTCCTGTTGCACTGGTGTCAAATGATCGTAGGCCGGTGCTTCTTTAAAGGGCGACTCCACTACAGACAGAACAGGTGGTATGTCCTCTGGATCCTCATAAATCACAGCTCCGGCCATAGCCCCTTGTAAGGCACTCGTGTCTTTGCCTTCAAAGTGTGCTCTTGCTTGCAAATACCATTTCCACTTGCATAAAGTTTGATTTTGGGCAGCGCCTGCTCTCGCTCCCAGGCCATTATCTCTAACCCACCCAACAATGGGCAAGTTAGTATGTAGCTTTACCGGAGCAAGACCAGTCTGTCTCTCAGTGTGCAAAAGAGCCCAGTATGCTGTAAGAAGCTGTTTTTCAAGTGGTGTATATTTAGTCTGTGAGCCTCTCAGTTGTCGGCTCCAAAAGCCGGTGGAACACGTTTACTGCCATGCTTCTGCCATAAGCTCCAGTTAGCAATATTATTCTGTTCTGTGGCTTCCAGTTCAAAAGGCAAATTAGCTTTTAAAGGTCCCAGTCCTTGGTGTTGGACTAAAGCTTCTTTAGCTGCCCCAAAAGCAACTTGTTTTTCTGTCCATTCAAACTGTGCCTTTTTCTTGACAACATCATGTATAGGTCTTAAAATTAGTCCCAAATGTGGCACAAATGCTCTACAAAAGTCCAATAAACCCACAAAGGATTGAGCTTCTTTTTTGTTAGTTGGTGCCTTTAATTTATACAACGAGTCAATTACTTTTTGGGGCACTCGTTTTTCTGGTCCAAACCACATCATGCCCAGAAATTTAACTTCTCTGGCGGGTCCTTGGATTTTATCTTTATTGATAGCCATTCCTCTGCTCTCCATGTGGGATATTAAAACTGGCAATGCATTGTTACTGCTGCTTCATCTCCAGTTAACATTATATCATCCACATAATGGAAACATCGTACCAAATCTGAGCAGGTAGCCAGATCTCTTGCTACAAGTCCATGGCACAACGTAGGGCTGTGTAGGTATCCCTGTGGCAGTACTTGAAAGGTGTACTGTCTGTCCTTCCATGTAAATGCAAACTGATCTTGACTTTGGGTTGCAATTGTAATAGAGAAAAAAGCATTAGCCAGGTCAATAACAGCATGCCACTCTCCTGCATTAGCCATGATGTCTTCTATGATGGTCACAATATCAGGAACTGCAGCAGTCAATTGCGGTGCTTTAGCATTTAGACCTCTGTAATCGATTGTCATTCTCCATGAACCATCCGGTTTTCTGACTGGCCACACAGGAGAATTGAAAGGGCTAACTGCAGGTCGAATAACTCCTACCCGCAATAACTCTTCCACTGTTTCTTCTATTTCTTGCAAACCTCCTGGCAAACAATACTGTTTTAAATTTACAGGTGTGTCAGGGACTGGAATTTCTAAAGGGGTCCATTTTGCCTTTCCTTTTACTATTGCTTTTACTATTCTACACATGACATTACGAATCCCAAAAGAAAATGTTCCCCATTCTGTTTGGAATGACTTTCCAGTAAGAATATCTATCCCCAGAATATATTCAGGCAATTCTGAAATGAGCACCTTAGCTTTAAAAGAGGGTGACTTTCCTATTGCTAAGTGTACTGTGATTAGTTTCTCCTGGATATCTGAGCCTCCGTATCCGTTTACATTTACAATTGGTCCTGAAAAGTTATGTGGATTCCCATGAATTAAAGTGACTTCTGCCCCAGTATCCATAAGTGCCATAACCTGATGTGTTTTTTTTCCTTACCCCAGTAAATGGTTAGCAGGACGTACGAGCATCGGTCTCCTGCATTAATGAGCCGTACCTCCCCGCCTACAGGAGACCTGCCCTCTCCTCAATATGTTGGTTGAGGTGCGCGCCACTCGTTCGGAAAGTTAAAAAAACATTTCAGTTTGTGTTCGGAGTGTTTTGTTTCCTCCTCACTAGGCGGTGCGGTTGGAGGGATTCTGCCCTCGTCTTTTTTAGACTTTCTCGGAGCTTGCCATCTCTGAAAAATTTCCCCTGTTGGTTTGCCATCGATATCCATTTTATGTATTCCTGCTTGTATCAGATCACGCACCATCTTTGTACGGCTTATTCTTTGTATTGTATGTCCTGCTATGGCTCTAACTGGTCTCTGCCCAGCCGATACCGTTGCTCCCAATTCATCTAACTGACCCAATAATGCGGCCACATCCCATACTGTCTGCTGATTAACTCCAGCGAGCATAGATAATAGAGCCCCTTTTAAATGATGCGATGCATTTTTTATTAAACGGGTTTGCATTCCGGAAGTGAAAGCTTCATTATCAGGGCCAGCAAACACAACTCCTGGCGTGGCTTTATAAATAGCTGCCTGCACACCCATTTCTCGCAGCTACTGAATTGCTTCAGAAGCTGTACGCCAAGATCTCTCAATGTCTTCCGCGTCTCTCGTGTCTGGATATGCATGTTTCACGGCGTTTACAACCCATTCCACTATTGATACGATCGCTTGATTCTGTCTCCCTCATAATACATTTTTTAATTTCGAATTCGTGGTGATAGAGCCTAAATGTTTGATCTCTGTATCTGTCAATTGACAACAATCACCCCCTTCATCTCACATACGTAAAATCCACTGCATCAAGCTCTCGCCTAATTTCTGTCTATATTGTTTACTGAGTTCCAGAAACTCTGCTTGTGTAAAATCGCGTACGGTCCGCGTTACCCTGTGCTGTCCACCGGGTGCCCTTGGCTTTATTTTGCACGACCGGTCTCATCTATAATTGTACACGTCAGTATTATACGTTAAGCCTCTCCGTCCTCATCGTCGGCTTCCCAGATATCGTCGTCACTATCTGAGTTATGTATTCTGCAATCCCATGTTTCTGGGTTCCAATTGCCTTGCATTATAGCTCGTATTTTAAAAGAGGAAATGGGGTGTGTTTTGCCTTGTTTACGGCGCTTAGCATGCACTAAACAGACAGCTAGCGTAGTACATTTAGCTTCCCACTCGTTCGCCCGAGACGTCGCATTTTCCATGCATTCTCAAGTAATCAGTTGCTTATCTTGTAAGTTTTCTATTTCTTGTTTGAGTTCCCCACACTCTATAATCATATTCTGCAGTTTATGATCCAACTCACGTACTGCAGTTAATAAAAGCCAGCCTATTTCACCGGCTGCTTGTTGTTCCTTTTTTCCCCTGCGCTCTAGCCTGAGTGCCAATACCGCCTGTTGGACATTGGAAGGAGTCACTTCCCCCTCTAACTCGGGCCATGCAATTGGGGCTGTATAATTATTAAATAACTTGGCCACGGCTGTCCATGACAGTGTGCGCGACCACCCAGGGAACTGGCTGAGACCACCTCTGTCGGCATTATCCAAAGCATATGTTTTAAAAATATTATTCATCATAAAATTATGATTTATGAATATTAATTGTTATTAATATCGACACAATCCTGCTCGGCGCCAATTATGTTTCCGATGGGAGTGTTAGCTCCTTGGAAAATATGTTCTTTTATATTGTGGCATTTTAATAAACCTTTATTTAAATAATTATAAATTATAATGTTGATATCCCTCTTTTCAGCGATAGGCGGCGACAAAGTCACAGAAAAGACAGAATATACTTAGCTTGTTTAATGTGGCTTACGTTGCTGTACAGATAGGAAAGACCAGCCAGTTTCATCTTTCACCGAAGAGGTCTTTTTAGTTTCTTTTGCTTTCGGGGATTCGGTCGTGTAGAAACTGCTTTTTTCTGTCACAACGGAGGTGGCTTTTGAGTCAATCGCTTCCACTCACTCAGGTCCTCAAAGTTGCCAACCTCTTTTATATTGTGTCCACACGACCAAATCCCCAGTACAATTACCAAAGAAGGTAGACAAACTTGTGCTAAGCATCAAACAGGCAGGTCAAATAACACTTAGTCCTTTTAGGGCTGACAACAGCTGTCCCTGTCAGTTTTTATGCTTTGCTTGGCCCAGCAATTCTGAATGCTGACACTCTGTGCTAAATCTGGCTAAGCTCTTCATGGCATGTTACACAGAAAAAGAATGAAAAATACATTTAAAAAGATTTAAAACAAATACAGTGACACAATTCTTAATATTATAACAAACTTATTATAACATTACATTGGAGAAGTTTGGGTTTGTACCGAACATTTGTGCATGGATCAAATTACTGTAAACTAACCCAGAAGCTTCAGTTTGTATCAACAACACTTGCTCAGACTATAGTACTTTAAACTAAAACGTGGTACTAGACAAGTATGCCCCTTGTCACCGCTACTGTTTGCAATTGCCATTGAACCACTGGCAATACATTGTCGAAATACTGATCAGAAAAAGGGGATTAGCAGAGAAGGACTGGAACAGAAAATTTCATTATATGCAGATGATATGGTACTGTACATATCAGACCCAGAAAATTCTGTGCCTGCAGTCTTAACAGCACTCACAGAATTTCAAAAGATCTCTGGTCTCAGAATCAATCTGAATAAAAGTGTACTCTTTCCAGTGAATTCTCAAGCATATAATATTAGACTAAACTGTTCTGCAATGATAAAAAATAGGGTATCTAAATACCTAGGGGTAAACATAAAGCTCTTTATCAACAAAAGTTTGCCGTCTGCATGGAAAAAATTAAGCAAAAATTGCATAGATGGTCAACCCTTCATCTCACACTAGCTGGAAGAATTAACACTGTTAAGATGAATATTCTTCCTATGCTCCTTTTTTATTCCAAAACATTCCAATATACATTAATAAATCATTCTTTAAGCAATTAGATTCAACAATAACCTAATTTATTTGGAATTCAAAACATCCACACATCCAAAGAGCGACCCTACAAAGACTAAAGGCAGAAGGCGGCATGGCTCTACCTAACTTCCAGTTTTCCAGCAAATATACAGGCGATAAGAACCTGGACACAAATAGAAGAACATACACAGGCTTGGTCCACAATAGAAGTAAAATCCTGCAGTACTTCTTTGTATTCTCTGCTCTCTGCTCCAATAAACAGACGTTATCAGCAATATATTAATAACCCAATTGTGCTTCACTCACTTAGAATATGTAACCAATGTAGAAAGCATTTTAAGACGGAGAAGCTTCTATCTGTGGCACCTCTGCAAGAGAATCACCTCTTTCAACCTTCGCAAACATATGCAGTTTTTAATATTTGGAATTAACTTGCTTAGAGATCTTTATATAGACAACGTCTTTGCATCCTATGAACAATTACATTCCAAATTTAACATTCCAGCTACACATTTCTTTCACTATCTTCAAATCAGGAACTTTGCTAAACAGAACCTTCCCAATTTTCCTCATCTTGCACCCTCATCCATGCTGGAAAAAATTTTGCTCAATCTCAAGGACTTAGACATCATCTCTACAATATATAAAATCATTTTACAATCCCTCCCTTTCAAAGATCCAAGAGGACACTGGGAAAAAAGATCTCTCAATTAATATATCAGAAAAAGAGTGGAAAGAAGCAATGCAGAGAATTCACTCAAGCTCCATATGCACAAAGCATACAATTATACAACTTAAAATTATATATCGAGCACATCTGTCTCGACTAAAACTCTCCAAAATGTTTCCAGGGCATGATCCAACCTGCGAACGCTGCAACCAAGTCCCAGCCTCACTGGGTCACATGTTCTGGGCCTGCAACAAATTAACATTATTCTGGACAAATATTTTAATTACCTTTCAGATAGCCTTGGACTCACAATCCCTCCTAACCCATTAATAGCTGTGTTTGGGAATCTTCCAGATGGGTTTAAAGTGGAGAAAGACAAACAAATTGTGATTACATTCACTACACTTTTGGCACGCAGACTTATTCTGATAAACAGGAAGAACCCAAACTCTCCTCTTTTAAGTCAGTGGGATACTGATGCGTTATACTATTTGAAATTGGAAAAAATCAAATACTCAGTTAGAGGATCCGTTCAGACTTATTTTAAAATATTACTGATTAGATCCTGCCATGTTTTGAAAAAAGCTCATAAAGAACAGAGAATTTATTAATTTAGGTATGTTTATAAGCCTTAAATTTCACGCTTTTGCTTGCTCTCTCTCAGGGGTGGGATCGATCTGTCCTTAACTCAATTTTTCTTTTTGTAAAAACTTGATTGCTTTGTATGGATTGCAATAAAATTAATAAAGAAAAAAAAAACCTCTTTGGTTATACTGAAGGCTCTCCTGGAGGCAGTAATGGTATCTAAACTGCCACATTTTTAATATATTTCTACATACTGTACAAAGCAATGGTTGAGTACAAATGGAAACTTTCCCAGGCAGACATATTAAACCCATTATGGTGTTGCTACATTTTAGCTTGTTCAAAATTACTGTACCACAATAGAGAATGTTTACACTTCTCTCAATCTCCTTAAAATTTATCATAAAGGAAAAGTGATGTTGATGGCATGGTATTAATAATATGCTCTATGCCTGGTGCCTTTTGTTGAGTGAAGCTGTGTTGTGGAAAATGGCTTCTGGCCAAAATGATTGCTACTGTATTTCCCCCAAAAAAAGATTGCGTCTTATTTATCTTTGCTCCTAAAGATGCACTAGCACGTATTTTCAGTGGATCTTATTCATGTACAACAATAACATTTATCCAAATTAGTCATGCCATCTTCTGAAATAATATAACTCTCCACATTGAAACCCTGAATTTGTTGCTACTCCAGCCACACTTTTTTTTTTTTTCTTCTTATAATTACCATCAGATTGTACGGCGGTGTATTTGAGTTTAAAGCCAAAATTTCCATTCTAATTACACAATAGACATTTTTATTAAGTAATTTTTTTTCCCTCTATGGCTCAATGTCCACTTTAATCCCGTGCTTTACTTTGTCATTAAAGTGTTTTAAAGTGCTCTACTGTATTAGCCTGGCGAATTCCTATCGACAGGCTATTCCAGATTTTAGGTGCATAGCAGCAGAAGGCCGCCTCACCACTTCTTTTATGCTTTGTTCTTGGAATTCTAAGGAGACACTCATTTGAGGATCTAAGGTTAAGATTTGGAATATAAGGTGTCAGACATTCCGATATATAAGATGGAGCGAGATTATTTAAGGCTTTATAAACCATAAGCAGAGTTTTAAAGTCAATCCTGAATGACACAGGTAACCAGTGTAGTGACATCAAAACTGGAGAAATGTGTTCGGATTTTCTTTTCCTTTATGGCTCAATGTCCACTTTAATCCCATGCTTTACTTTGTCATTAAAGTAGACCGTCTTAAAACCGACCCAGTTGTTAATCGCAATGCGCTTCTGGGGCTTCCTCCTCAACTGACAGCAGCGGCAAGCAGCAATAGATCTCCACACAACACATTACATTTATGATATTCCAGCTTTCTGCATATTTTGAATTCTTAGATTTATACTTGATATCGCTTTAATGATGATATGCATTAAAATATGTATGTTACATTTACAGATAAATCATTAACTTTGTTAAAATAATGAATACTGTTAATAGTTACACTAATGGGGTGGCAGAGTGGTAGTGCTGCTCTCTCACAGGAAGTCACGTCCCTTGTGTTTCCTGCCTGGAGTTTGCATGTTTTTCCTGGTGGTTTTCCACAGCGTGTTCAGTTTTCCATCCAAAGACATGAAGATTTGGTGAAGCTACAATGATGCCAGTGTATGTGTGTGCTTGTGTTCATCTTGCGATGAGCTGATGCCCCGTCAAGGGATTTTATTTCTGTCTTGCGCCGATGCTGCTGCAATGGGTACATCCCACAATCGATGGATGTAATCATTAAACATCCTTTTCAAGGAGGGTGTCCTTGGAATTTAATGGATGTTTCAGGCACATGTGTCACATCGCGTGAAGTATAAACCTTACCTTAGGCGTCTTAATTTTCAGCTGATGGTCTTGACTAGGGCTTATATTACAGAGCAGCCTGAAAATCATGCTAGGGCTTATTTTCGGAGAAACGTGGTATAAAGTGGAAGGACAAGAAAGACATTAGAAGGCAAAAGTACTCTTCAGAATCCTGTAACAATATGTATCAATGTCAAACAAAAGTGGAATTTCATAACCCTAAAATTTTGCCCTATCATGCCCAAGATACTATTGCCATATCTTTGACATCTACTGAAATGGTGCTTTGAAAAACATGTATCTTCTACAACAAGAGTGTTCATAAAGATGTCAGTCAAGCAGACTTCATGTGGAAGGTGCTGGAAAGCATTCTAGAGCTCCATCAGTGTTCATGGAACACCATGGGTGAATCCCAATGTATGATTCATTCATCCATCACTGCCTGAGAACAGTGAAGAGGCAGAACCCTACACAAATGTGTTTGTTGATCAAAGCATGAAGAGTCGGGCGATTAAAGTACACAAAGAAACGGGCTTCTTTTTTGCCCATTGCAAAATGTGAGTTGATAACGGGTTCAAAATGTATTATATAAACAAAGCAATCGATCCACGTAGCTTTCCTAGTGTATTTTTGTTGACATTTTAGTATTTGTGTTTCTGCTGCACAAGATTTTTCTCCTTTGAAAATGTCTGTTTGTGGCTTGTTTTCCTGGGGTAAACGTAACGCTAATGAGAATTCAATTAGACATAAGCTGATTAAAGAGATCTAAAACAGACACCATTATCCTCTTTAATAAAACCCCTGTGTAAGGTCCGTGTGTCCATGTGTGTGTGTCTTCTGGTGAAGTGAGCATGCTGGCGGGTCACACAGCATGTGTTCAGTCTCTTCCTGTGCATTCCCTGTGTGTGCAGAGAAAGACTCACACACACACAGGCGAGCCTATAAGACAGACAGACAGACACACACACACACACAGTTGTGCGCTTGAGACAGACACACACACACAGGTGCACGAGAACAGACACACACACTGGAGAGCCTGCGAGAGAGACACACACACACAGGCATCTTGGTGAATTTATTGCAATGTTACTTTTCTTGGTTGTTTATTAAAGTAATGCATTTTTCAAATGTTCATTTTTTCCGTGCACTTAAAACTCATTAAAAGCGTGTTTTCAGCGAATTAGCGTATGGCTATAGCGAACTCTAGCAGTGTTAGTTTTCTCTGTTTATCAAGGTTTTCTTAGTGTTATTCAATGTTTTACATTTAGTTTACTACTACGCTTGCATTCAATGGTATAATTAACTATATTTGTGCTTAAAAACTTAAAATATATATGTATATACAGTTCATACAGTTTGGAACAGATTAATTGTATTTACATACAATCCTATGGGGAAATTACTCGGTTCACGCCAAATCGGGTTACATTGGCCATGAACCGAGGTTCCACTGTATTACTGTCAGACATTTTACAGAAATACAAACCAGTATTACTGAGAGAGAAAATTAAAGGCACACAATACAGAGATGCATATTACAGCCACAAACAAGGTCCCTTGCCATTTAATATAGACTGTTCTTACTAATGTTTATGCACTACTGTTCTAGCACCCGTTATTGTAACAGACATAATGTCTAGTCTGTATATAAGTTGATGTGATCAGCGTACTTTTTTCACTTTTTCCACTTTAAGAGAATGTAAACACATGATTATAAGAGACCAGTTCTTGACCTAGGTCATAGTTGGAATGAAGTATTTGACCGATCCAGTCTCTCTTCAGTCCATGCTTGGTCCTTACTAGTTAGGCAAGTCTCTTATAAAAACATTTTCTTTGGACTTTAATCCTGTAAGATGAGATAATACTTTTGAATACTTTTTCTTCTTTAGGTTGTGACCGAGACCTATAATTAGTTGTGATCTTAGGTAAAAACAATCAGGTAGCCCATAAACTGACACTTTTAACTCCAGGTAAAGCATTACAGAGATAATAAACTTGTCGTCTTTCCTTCTGTCTCCCAATACCTCTATCATCTTGGCTCATCACAGATCCCCAGAGACGGGGGCACTATAAACATGAAGAATCAATCCAGGCAACATGAGTAATGAGCCACAGTTCAGGGTAACTGTTAGTGTTATTACAGTCTAGGCAGAAAAAGCCTGCTCAGTACATGAGATAAAGCCGAACAGATAGAACATATTTACTTAATGTCTACTGGGAGAGTTCCATCCATCCTCTTCCGTTTATCCGAGGTCGGGTCGTGAGGCAGCAGCTTGAACAGAGGCCACTTCATCCTAGCTCTTCCGGGAGAATCCCAAGGCGTTCCCAGGCCAGCCGGGAGACATACTCCATCCAGCATGTCCTGGGTCTTCCCCGAGGCCTCATCCCGGTTGGACGTGCCTGGAACACCTTACCAGTGAGGCGTCCAGTAGGCATCCTGATCAGATGCCGAGTCACTCATCTGGCTCCTCTAGATGAGGAGAAGCAGTAGCTCACTCTGAGCTCCTCCTGGATGACTAAGCTTCTCACCCTATCTTTAATGGAAGCCCAGACACCCTGCGAGAGGAAACTCATTCGCGATCTCGTTCTTTCGGTCACTACCCATAGCTCATGACCATAGGTGAGGGTAGGAACATAGATCGACTGGTAAATTGAGAGCCTTGCCTTACGGCTCAGCTCCTTTTTTACCATGACAGACCGATGCACAGCCCGCATCACTGCGGACGCCACACCGATCCGCCTGTCGATCTCACGCTCCATTCTTCCCTCACTCGTGAACAAGACACCGAGATACTTGAACTCCTCCACTTGGGGCAGAATCTCTCCCCAAGAGATCGCGGATGGCGGAGTCCATCTCTCACTGGAAATGGGCTCGACTTAACGGCAATGCGGAACAAGCAAGGACACTGGTTGTACAGGGACCGAACAGCTCTTATCAGGGGGTCCGGTACGCCATACCACCGGAGCACCCCTCACAGGATTCCCCGAGGGACATGGTCGAACGTCTTTTCCAAGTCCAAAAAACACATGTACACTGGTTGGGCAAACTCCCATGCACCCTCCAGGATTCAACCACCTCGGTGTCCTCAGTCCCAGAGATGGGGCAGCCCACCTTGAGTCCTCAGGCTCTGCTTCCTCATTGGAAGGCATGTTAGTGGGATTGAGGAGGTCTTCAAGTACTCCCCCACCGACCCAACGTCCCTAGTGGAGGTCAGCAGCTCACCATCCCCACCATATACAGTGTTGACACTGCACTTCTTCCCCTCCTGGGCCGGACGGTGGACCAGAATCTCCTCGAAGCTGTCCGAAAATCGTTCTCCATGGCCTCCCCAAACTCCTCCCATGCCTGAGTTTTTGCCTCAGCAACACCAAAGCTGCATTCCGCTTGGCTATCGGTTCCTATTAGCTGCCAGAGTCCCACGGTTCGGGGATGGCTGCCACGACAGGCACCGACCACCTTACGCCACAGCTCTAGTCAGCCAACTCAACAATAGAGGCCGGATATGGCTATTGGATTCAGTCCCCACCTCCCCCGGGAGTGGTAAATTCTGCCCGAGGTGGGAGTTGAACGCTTCACTGATCAAGG
>NC_053155.1:294726231-294755649 GCF_016835505.1 Polypterus senegalus
ACTCTGGCCCCAATGAGCCAAAGTTTGCAAACTATTGGCTTGTTTCACACCAATAGATGATATTTTGTGATATATTGCTGCTATATCAGCAGTATTAAGAGATCCTAAACCTAAACCTCCTACTCCTAAACCAGTTCCTATAGCTCCCCACATGTCTCGCTTTGGCCTTCGTTTTATTTCTACCTTATGAGGAGGCCATAAGGATTGTAAGTTTCTACAATTATATTTTGCACCTGTACTGCGTGGTACTATATGTTCTCCTCTTGGAAACTCGTGACGTTTTATATCAAACCCACTAACATTAATGTTGAGTGCTACAGTAATTATTTTATGTGCTATCCTAGCTTTTTTACAACCATTCATTTGTCTAAGTAATGTTGCATCAAATGGGTAACCATTCCCTCTCCTAGTCTTATGAATTTCCCATAACATTACTGGTACTTTTACATTCGTTGTTGCTTCCTGTTTAATTTAATTTAATATAATATTACATCATTCTCGGGTGTTGATATTGCAGTCAGTTGTTGCCCCCCTTCAATTGTCCAACATGATAGTCACACCTTACGCATTACAATTTATTTGAGAAATTCCAGTCTGGCTTTGACTGGTCATAGTACAGAAACGGCACTAACACGGGTTGTAAATGACATTCTGATATCCTCTGATAAAGGAAATTCCACTGTAATTATGTTGTTGGACTTAAGTGCAGCGTTTGACACCATTGACCATTCTATTTTACTGCACAGGCTAGAAAACGATGTTGGGCTTCCATGCCCCGTGCTCGCTTGGTTCAGTTCTTATTTATCAAATCGATTCCAGTATGTACAGAAATGTGCAGACAGTACTCCATCATTATACACAGAAGTTCAATATGGTGTCCCGCAGGGCTCAGTACTGGGACCTTTACTGTTTTCACTTTACATGCTTCCACTGGGATCTCTCATTAGGAAACATAATGTTAATTTTCACTAATATGCAGATGACACCCAGTTATACCTTTCATTTAAATCAAATGAAGTTTCTCCGATGTTGTCTTTAATTAGTTGTGTTAGTGAATTAAAGGAATGGATGAATGAGAACTACTTGTCTTTAAATACAGATAAAACAGAGATGTTAATTGTTGGAGGGAATGACGCTGATCACAGCAATATTTTGTCGTCATTTAACTCAGTTGGAATCCCAATTAATTTTACTGAATCAGCCCGCAATCTAGGTGTTATCTTTGACTCTAGCATGTCATTTAAAGCGCATATTACAAAGTCATCCAAAACATGTTTTTCCATCTTAAAAATATTAGGAAATTAAGGCTTTCTAAATAAACAGGATTGTGAGAAATTAATTCATGCATTTATCTCTAGTAGGATTGACTACTGCAATGCGGTGTTCACTGGCTGTTCAAACTGTTCTCTATACAGCCTCCAGTTAATCCAAAATGCTGCTGCAAGAATTATTACAAGAACAAGAAAATATGAACACATAACCCCAGTTCTTAAATCTTTACACTGGCTCCCAGTTAAGTTCAGGGCAGATTTCAAAATCCTCCTTTTAACATATAAAGCATTAAATGGCCAAGGTCCGGCTTACTTGTCTGAACTTATCATGACTTACAAACCTGAGCGCACATTAAGATCTCAAGATGCCGTTCTGCTTAGGATTCCAAGGATTAATAAAATAACAGTGGGAGGTCGAGCTTTTAGTTACAGGGCCCCTAAACTGTGGAATGGTCTTCCTGCTTCCATAAGAGATGCCCCTCGGTCTCAGCCTTTAAATCCCGCTGAAGACTCACTACTTCAGTTTAGCATATCCTGACTAGAGCTGCTGATTAACTGTACATACTGCATCTCTGTTGTTAGTCATTAGCACTATAACATAAGTAACATGATAATTATATTTGAATACTAACCCTCACCTATTCCGTTTCTTTTCTCGGTACCCAAATGTGGCCATTGGTGCCACGGCCCACCTGCCAAGTTGTTTGCCTGCCTATGGTAAAGTCATCCCTGATGGAGGATCACAGGAATCATGGGAAAGAGGGGTCCTTTCATCGAGCAACGTTTCAGCCGTGGCATGGCCAAATGGGGAGGCAGCTAGATGGATGAGGTCTCCAGGACTCTAAAAATATCCAAACCTAATTATGTCATATCATCTACTGTTAAACCGTAATTCTAAAATTTTTATTATTATGCTGTCTTAAGAAATTGTTCTGTTGTGTATATTGTATTGTATTGACCCCCTACTTTTGACACCCACTGCACGCCCAACCTACCTGGAAAGGGGTCTCTCTTTGAACTGCCTTTCCCGAGGTTTCTTCCATTTTTCCCTACAAGGTTTTTATTGGGAGTTTTTCCTTGTCTTCTCAGAGAGTCAAGGCTAGGGGCTGTCAAAGGCAGGGCCTGTTAAAGCCCATTGCGGCACTTCCTGTGTGATTTTGGGCTATACAAAAATAAACTGTATTGTATTGTATTGTATAGTCCATTAGAATCAGGTTTGCAGTTCATCATAGCCAACCAGACAGATACGTTATTATGCACAGTCGCAGTTATTGCAGTGTCTTCATAAGTCATCACAGGTAAAGGTAACAAGTCAGGATATTCCAGTTTCATGGGAAATGGAGCCGGGAAAGCAGAGGGGCGACTGAGAGCCCGTTAAAAGAACCATTCAAGTGTCTCCTGGTCCTAGGCTTTTGCCCTGGAGTTAAAACCTATACCTTTTCTCCAATTTCTCCTTTAAACCATTCAATACTGACTAAAACAGGTGTGACTTTTTCTATGTGCAATTTACATATGGCCTGTCCTTCAGCTATGTGTATGTCTTTACTGCCTTGATTTTCTAATACTAAATACCATTCATTTAAACAGATATCTAATGTCTCTGTTAGGCATGCATCTGCTACAAGCATTTCAACATGTATTCTAACCTCCCATTCCTTTGGCCACTGACCTGTTATTCCCAAGCTGAGTCTCTCTGAGGAGTTTAACTTGATTGTAAGTGATTTAGGTGCCCTAACCAATAACCCTGTGGGAGTTAATTCATTGTTTGCCAGTGGACTAATTGTTGTCAGGCGGAGGGCACACACAGGTGGCTCTCCTCCGACATTTTGATATCTCATAAAAGGTGTGGACCCAGCCAGCGGACGATTATTGAGATTAAATAAGGCTTGCTTTAAAACTTTAGTCCAGCCTTTCAGATGATTGTGCCCAGTTAGTTTTTTAACTTGTTCTTTCAACAGGCCATTCATTCTCTCAATAAGTCCTGCAGCCTGTGGGTGATAAGGAATATGCAGAGTCCATTGAATGCCAGCTCCTTGAGCCCACTCTTGTACGTCTCTTCCAGCAAAGTGGCTTCTTTAATCACTTTGGATTTCTTCAGGCACTCCATATGCTTGGATTAAATGGCTCAGTCCATTAAGTGTAGCTTTCTGGTCAGCTCTTGTTGACAGATAAGCTTGTAACAGTCCAGAATAAGCATCTACTGCAGTTAAAGCATATAATAGTTTATTTTCTCGTAGCAGTGGCCCAATGTAATCCACCTGAAAAATTTGTCCTGGTCCCATTCCTCTCTTCAGTTTACCAGTTGCCTTCTTCTGTAGAGGCCATTGTTTTACTTCTGTACATGTGGAGCAATTGTTCACTATTTGTTTAACAATATCAGTAGTGACTGGTATACATTGCTGATGACACCATTGATATGTATTTTCTACTCCCATGTGTCCAGAAGTTTCATGAGCCCACCTTGCTAATGATATTAAGGAAGGCTCGATTACATTTACAGTGGTGTGAAAAACTATTTGCCCCCTTCCTGATTTCTTATTCTTTTGCATGTTTGTCACACAAAATGTTTCTGATCATCAAACACATTTAACCATTAGTCAAATATAACACAAGTAAACACAAAATGCAGTTTTTAAATGATGGTTTTATTATTTAGGGAGAAAAAAAATCCAAACCTACATGGCCCTGTGTGAAAAAGTAATTGCCCCCTTGTTAAAAAATAACCTAACTGTGGTGTATCACACCTGAGTTCAATTTCCGTAGCCACCCCAGGCCTGATTATTGCCACACCTGTTTCAATCAAGAAATCACTTAAATAGGAGCTGCCTGACACAGAGAAGTAGACCAAAAGCACCTCAAAAGCTAGACATCATGCCAAGATCCAAAGAAATTCAGGAACAAATGAGAACAGAAAGAGATCTATCAGTCTGGTAAAGGTTATAAAGCCATTTCTAAAGCTTTGGGACTCCAGCGAACCACAGTGAGAGCCATTATCCACAAATGGCAAAAACATGGAACAGTGGTGAACCTTCCCAGGAGTGGCCGGCCGACCAAAATTACCCCAAGAGCGCAGAGACGACTCATCCGAGAGGTCACAAAAGACCCCAGGACAACGTCTAAAGAACTGCAAGCCTCACTTGCCTCAATTAAGGTCAGTGTTCACGACTCCACCATAAGAAAGAGACTGGGCAAAAACGGCCTGCATGGCAGATTTCCAAGACGCAAACCACTGTTAAGCAAAAGAACATTAGGGCTCATCTCAATTTTGCTAAGAAACATCTCAATGATTGCCAAGACTTTTGGGAAAATACCTTGTGGACTGATGAGACAAAAGTTGAACTTTTGGAAGTCAAATGTCCCGTTACATCTGGTGTAAAAGGAACACAGCATTTCAGAAAAGAACATCATACCAACAGTAAAATATGGTGGTGGTAGTGTGATGGTCTGGGGTTGTTTTGCTGCTTCAGGACCTGGAAGGCTTACTGTGATAGATGGAACCATGAATTCTACTGTCTACCAAAAAATCCTGAAGGAGAATGTCCGCCATCTGTTCGTCAACTCAAGCTGAAGCGATCTTGGGTGCTGCAACAGGACATTGACCCAAAACACACCAGCAAATCCACCTCGGAATGGCTGAAGAAAAACAAAATGAAGACTTTGGAGTGGCCTAGTCAAAGTCCTGACCTGAATCCATTTGAGATGCTATGGCATGACCTTAAAAAGGTGGTTCATGCTAGAAAACCCTCAAATAAAGCTGAATTACAACAATTCTGCAAAGATGAGTGGGCCAAAATTCCTCCAGAGCGCTGTAAAAGACTCATTGCAAGTTATCGCAAACGCTTGATTGCAGTTATTGCTGCTAAGGGTGGCCCAACCAGTTATTAGGTTCAGGGGGCAATTACTTTTCACACAGGGCCATGTAGGTTTGGATTTTTTCCCTAAATAATAAAACCATCATTTAAAAACTGCATTTTGTGTTTACTTGTGTTATATTTGACTAATGGTTAAATGTGTTTGATGATTAAAACATTTTGTGTGAAAAACATGCAAAAGAATAAGAAATCAGGAAGGGGGCAAATAGTTTTTCACACCACTGTACTTCAGCATAGGTGCACAGGTCTTCATTCTGTGTATAGGCTTCTTCCAGGTTGATTTCTCGAACAGCAGCTATTAGATCAGATTGTTGGTTATATAGCCTCTCAAGGGATATCAGAGGGGCATGGGCATCTACATGACCAATGAGGGTTTCCCCTCTTGTGCCCATTGTCCAAAGCTGCTCCCACAGTTCTGTGCCACCCCAGAGTTCTCTCCCATGCATAGTCCAAGCAGCCCTTCTCCACATTGTGATCCACACTGTTAGTCCTTGAAAAACTACCCAGCTATCCGTATAAACAACAATAGGGAAGCTTTGATTTTCTGTTAATGCCATAGCGACGGCAATAAGTTCAGCCCAGTGGCTTGATTTACCTTCCCCCTGTTGCTTCAGGATGGTCTCAGTGTGAGGTTGATAAGCCACTGCTCTCCAAAGCCTTTTTCCTCCTTCCACAGTCGCTGATCCGTCTGTGAACCAGCTGTTCTCCTGTTGCGCTGGTGTCAAATGATCGTAGGCCGGTGCTTCTTTAAAGGGCGACTCCACTACAGACAGAACAGGTGGTATGTCCTCTGGATCCTCATAAATCACAGCTCCGGCCATAGCCCCTTGTAAGGCACTCGTGTCTTTGCCTTCAAAGTGTGCTCTTGCTTGCAAATTCCATTTCCACTTGCATAAAGTTTGATTTTGGGCAGCGCCTGCTCTCGCTCCCAGGCCATTATCTCTAACCCACCCAACAATGGGCAAGTTAGTATGTAGCTTTACCGGAGCAAGACCAGTCTGTCTCTCAGTGTGCAAAAGAGCCCAGTATGCTGTAAGAAGCTGTTTTTCAAGTGGTGTATATTTAGTCTGTGAGCCTCTCAGTTGTCGGCTCCAAAAGCCGGTGGAACACGTTTACTGCCATGCTTCTGCCATAAGCTCCAGTTAGCAATATTATTCTGTTCTGTGGCTTCCAGTTCAAAAGGCAAATTAGCTTTTAAAGGTCCCAGTCCTTGGTGTTGGACTAAAGCTTCTTTAGCTGCCCCAAAAGCAACTTGTTTTTCTGTCCATTCAAACTGTGCCTTTTTCTTGACAACATCATGTATAGGTCTTAAAATTAGTCCCAAATGTGGCACAAATGCTCTACAAAAGTCCAATAAACCCACAAAGGATTGAGCTTCTTTTTTGTTAGTTGGTGCCTTTAATTTATACAACGAGTCAATTACTTTTTGGGGCACTCGTTTTTCTGGTCCAAACCACATCATGCCCAGAAATTTAACTTCTCTGGCGGGTCCTTGGATTTTATCTTTATTGATAGCCATTCCTCTGCTCTCCATGTGGGATATTAAAACTGGCAATGCATTCGTTACTGCTGCTTCATCTCCAGTTAACATTATATCATCCACATAATGGAAACATCGTACCAAATCTGAGCAGGTAGCCAGATCTCTTGCTACAAGTCCATGGCACAACGTAGGGCTGTGTAGGTATCCCTGTGGCAGTACTTGAAAGGTGTACTGTCTGTCCTTCCATGTAAATGCAAACTGATATTGACTTTGGGTTGCAATTGGAATAGAGAAAAAAGCATTAGCCAGGTCAATAACAGCATGCCACTCTCCTGCATTAGCCATGGTGTCTTCTATGATGGTCACAATATCAGGAACTGCAGCAGTCAATTGCGGTGCTTTAGCATTTAGACCTCTGTAATCGATTGTCATTCTCCATGAACCATCCGGTTTTCTGACTGGCCACACAGGAGAATTGAAAGGGCTAACTGCAGGTCGAATAACTCCTACCCGCAATAACTCTTCCACTGTTTCTTCTATTTCTTGCAAACCTCCTGGCAAACAATACTGTTTTAAATTTACAGGTGTGTCAGGGACTGGAATTTCTAAAGGGGTCCATTTTGCCTTTCCTTTACTATTGCTTTTACTATTCTACACATGACATTACGAATCCCAAAAGAAAATGTTCCCCATTCTGTTTGGAATGACTTTCCAGTAAGAATATCTATCCCCAGAATATATTCAGGCAATTCTGAAATGAGCACCTTAGCTTTAAAAGAGGGTGACTTTCCTATTGCTAAGTGTACTGTGATTAGTTTCTCCTGGATATCTGAGCCTCCGTGATCCGCTTACATTTACAATTGGTCCTGAAAAGTTATGTGGATTCCCATGAATTAAAGTGACTTCTGCCCCAGTATCCATAAGTGCCATAACCTGATGTGTTTTTTTTCCTTACCCCAGTAAATGGTTAGCAGGACGTACGAGCATCGGTCTCCTGCATTAATGAGCCGTACCTCCCCGCCTACAGGAGACCTGCCCTCTCCTCAATATGTTGGTTGAGGTGCGCGCCACTCGTTCGGAAAGTTAAAAAAACATTTCAGTTTGTGTTCGGAGTGTTTTGTTTCCTCCTCACTAGGCGGTGCGGTTGGAGGGATTCTGCCCTCGTCTTTTTTAGACTTTCTCGGAGCTTGCCATCTCTGAAAAATTTCCCCTGTTGGTTTGCCATCGATATCAATTTTATGTATTCCTGCTTGTATCAGATCACGCACCATCTTTGTACGGCTTATTCTTTGTATTGTATGTCCTGTTATGGCTCTAACTGGTCTCTGCCCAGCCGATACCGTTGCTCCCAATTCATCTAACTGACCCAATAATGCGGCCACATCCCATACTGTCTGCTGATTAACTCCAGCGAGCATAGATAATAGAGCCCCTTTTAAATGATGCGATGCATTTTTTATTAAACGGGTTTGCATTCCGGAAGTGAAAGCTTCATTATCAGGGCCAGCAAACACAACTCCTGGCGTGGCTTTATAAATAGCTGCCTGCACACCCATTTCTCGCAGCTACTGAATTGCTTCAGAAGCTGTACGCCAAGATCTCTCAATGTCTTCCGCGTCTCTCGTGTCTGGATATGCATGTTTCACGGCGTTTACAACCCATTCCACTATTGATACGATCGCTTGATTCTGTCTCCCTCATAATACATTTTTTAATTTCGAATTCGTGGTGATAGAGCCTAAATGTTTGATCTCTGTATCTGTCAATTGACAACAATCACCCCCTTCATCTCACATACGTAAAATCCACTGCATCAAGCTCTCGCCTAATTTCTGTCTATATTGTTTACTGAGTTCCAGAAACTCTGCTTGTGTAAAATCGCGTACGGTCCGCGTTACCCTGTGCTGTCCACCGGGGTGCCCCTTGGCTTTATTTTGCACGACCGGTCTCGCATCTATAATTGTACACGTATCAGTATTATACGTCGCTCTCTCCGCCCTCATCGCCGCTTCCCAGATATCGCCGCCACTATCTGAGTTATGTATTCTGCAATCCCATGTTTCTGGGTTCCAATTGCCTTGCATTATAGCTCGTATTTTAAAAGAGGAAATGGGGTGTGTTTTGCCTTGTTTACGGCGCTTAGCATGCACTAAACAGACAGCTAGCGTAGTACATTTAGCTTCCCACTCGTTCGCCCGAGACGTCGTGATTTTCCATGCATTCTCAAGTAATCAGGTGCTTATCTTGTAAGTTTTCTATTTCTTGTTTGAGTTCCCCACACTCTATAATCATATTCTGCAGTTTATGATCCAACTCACGCACTGCAGTTAATAAAAGCCAGCCTATTTCACCGGCTGCTTGTTGTTCCTTTTTCCCCTGCGCCTAGCCTGAGTGCCAATACCGCCTGTTGGACATTGGAAGGAGTCACTTCCCCCTCTAACTCGGGCCATGCAATTGGGGCTGTATAATTATTAAATAACTTGGCCACGGCTGTCCATAACAGTGCGCGCGACCACCCAGGGAACTGGCTGAGACCACCTCTGTCGGCATTATCCAAAGCATATGTTTTAAAAATATTATTCATCATAAAATTATGATTTATGAATATTAATTGTTATTAATATCGACACAATCCTGCTCGCAGCGCCAATTATGTTTCCGATGGGAGTGTTAGCTCCTTGGAAAATATGTTCTTTTATATTGTGGCATTTTAATAAACCTTTATTTAAATAATTATAAATTATAATGTTGATATCCCTCTTTTCAGCGATAGGCGGCGACAAAGTCACAGAAAAGACAGAATATACTTAGCTTGTTTAATGTGGCTTACGTTGCTGTACAGATAGGAAAGACCAGCCAGTTTCATCTTTCAATCAAGAGGTCTTTTAGTTTCTTTTGCTTTCGGGATTCGGTCGTAGAAACTGCTTTTTCTGTCACAACGGAGGTGGCTTTTGAGTCAATCGCTTCCACTCACTCAGGTCCTCAAAGTTGCCAACCTCTTTTATATTGTGTCCACACGACCAAATCCCCAGTACAATTACCAAAGAAGGTAGACAAACTTGTGCTAAGCATCAAACAGGCAGGTCAAATAACACTTAGTCCTTTTAGGGCTGACAACAGCTGTCCCTGTCAGTCTTTATGCTTTGCTTGGCCCAGCAATTCTGAATGCTGACACTCTGTGCTACATCTGGCTAAGCTCTTCATGGCATGTTACACAGAAAAAGAATGAAAAATACATTTAAAAAGATTTAAAACAAATACAGTGACACAATTCTTAATATTATAACAAACTTATTATAACATTACATTGGAGAAGTTTGGGTTTGTCCCGAACATTTGTGCATGGATCAAATTACTGTAAACTAACCCAGAAGCTTCAGTTTGTATCAACAACACTTGCTCAGACTATAGTACTTTAAACTAAAACGTGGTACTAGACAAGTATGCCCTTGTCACCGCTACTGTTTGCAATTGCCATTGAACCACTGGCAATACATTGTCGAAATACTGATCAGAAAAAGGGGATTAGCAGAGAAGGACTGGAACAGAAAATTTCATTATATGCAGATGATATGGTACTGTACATATCAGACCCAGAAAATTCTGTGCCTGCAGTCTTAACAGCACTGACAGAATTTCAAAAGATCTCTGGTCTCAGAATCAATCTGAATAAAAGTGTACTCTTTCCAGTGAATTCTCAAGCATATAATATTAGACTAAACTGTTCTGCAATGATAAAAAATAGGGTATCTAAATACCTAGGGGTAAACATAAAGCTCTTTATCAACAAAAGTTTGCCGTCTGCATGGAAAAAATTAACCAAAAATTGCATAGATGGTCAACCCTTAATCTCACACTAGCTGGAAGAATTAACACTGTTAAGATGAATATTCTTCCTATGCTCCTTTTTTATTCCAAAACATTCCAATATACATTAATAAATCATTCTTTAAGCAATTAAATTCAACAATAACCTAATTTATTTGGAATTCAAAACATCCACACATCCAAAGAGCGACCCTACAAAGACTAAAGGCAGAAGGCGGCATGGCTCTACCTAACTTCCAGTTTTCCAGCAAATATACAGGCGATAAGAACCTGGACACAAATAGAAGAACATACACAGGCTTGGTCCGCAATAGAAGTAAAATCCTGCAGTACTTCTTTGTATTCTCTGCTCTCTGCTCCAATAAACAGACGTTATCAGCAATATATTAATAACCCAATTGTGCTTCACTCACTTAGAATATTTAACCAATGTAGAAAGCATTTTAAGACGGAGAAGCTTCTATCTGTGGCACCTCTACAAGAGAATCACCTCTTTCAACCTTCGCAAACATATGCAGTTTTTAATATTTGGAATTAACTTGCTTAGAGATCTTTATATAGACAACGTCCTTGCATCCTATGAACAATTACATTCCAAATTTAACATTCCAGCTACCCATTTCTTTCACTATCTTCAAATCGGAAACTTTGCTAAACAGAACCTTCCCAATTTTCCTAATCATGCACCCTCATCCATGCTGGAAACAGTTTTGCTCAATATCAAGGACTTAGACATCATCTCTACAATATATAAAATCATTTTACAATCCCTCCCTTTCAAAGATCCAAGAGGACACTGGGAAAAAAGATCTCTCAATTAATATATCAGAAAAAGAGTGGAAAGAAGCAATGCAGAGAATTCACTCAAGCTCCATATGCACAAAGCATACAATTATACAACTTAAAATTATATATCGAGCACATCTGTCTCGACTAAAACTCTCCAAAATGTTTCCAGGGCATGATCCAACCTGCGAACGCTGCAACCAAGTCCCAGCCTCACTGGGTCACATGTTCTGGGCCTGCAATAAATTAACATTATTCTGGACAAACATTTTTAATTACCTTTCAGATAGCCTTGGACTCACAATCCCTCCTAACCCATTAATAGCTGTGTTTGGGAATCTTCCAGATGGGTTTAAAGTGGAGAAAGACAAACAAATTGTGATTACATTCACTACACTTTTGGCACGCAGACTTATTCTGATAAACAGGAAGAACCCAAACTCTCCTCTTTTAAGTCAGTGGGATACTGATGCGTTATACTATTTGAAATTGGAAAAAATCAAATACTCAGTTAGAGGATCCGTTCAGACTTATTTTAAAATATTACTGATTAGATCCTGCCATGTTTTGAAAAAAGCTCATAAAGAACAGAGAATTTATTAATTTAGGTATGTTTATAAGCCTTAAATTTCACGCCGTTTGGCTTGCTCTCTCTATCAGGGGTGGGGATCGATCTGTCCTTAACTCAATTTTTCTTTTTGTAAAAACTTGATTGCTTTGTATGGATTGCAATAAAATTAATAAAGAAAAAAACCTCTTTGGTTATACTGAAGGCTCTCCTGGAGGCAGTAATGGTATCTAAACTGCCACATTTTTAATATATTTCTACATACTGTACAAAGCAATGGTTGAGTACAAATGGAAACTTTCCCAGGCAGACATATTAAACCCATTATGGTGTTGCTACATTTTAGCTTGTTCAAAATTACTGTACCACAATAGAGAATGTTTACACTTCTCTCAATCTCCTTAAAATTTATCATAAAGGAAAAGTGATGTTGATGGCATGGTATTAATAATATGCTCTATGCCTGGTGCCTTTTGTTGAGTGAAGCTGTGTTGTGGAAAAACGGCTTCTGGCCAAAATGATTGCTACTGTATTTCCCCCAAAAAAAGATTGCGTCTTATTTATCTTTGCTCCTAAAGATGCACTAGCACGTATTTTCAGTGGATCTTATTCATGTACAACAATAACATTTATCCAAATTAGTCATGCCATCTTCTGAAATAATATAACTCTCCACATTGAAACCCTGAATTTGTTGCTACTCCAGCCACACTTTTTGTTTTTTTTTCTTACTTATAATACCATCAGATTGTACGGCGGTGTATTTGAGTTTAAAGCCAAAATTTCCATTCTAATTACACAATAGACATTTTTATTAAGTAATTTTTTTTCCCTCTATGGCTCAATGTCCACTTTAATCCCGTGCTTTACTTTGTCATTAAAGTCTTTTAAAGTGCTCTACTGTATTAGCCTGGCGAATTCCTATTGACGGGCTATTCCAGATTTTACGTGCATAGCAGCAGAAGGCCGCCTCACCACTTCTTTTATGCTTTGTGCTTGGAATTCTAAGGAGACACTCATTTGAGGATCTAAGGTTAAGATTTGGAATATAAGGTGTCAGACATTCCGATATATAAGATGGAGCGAGATTATTTAAGGCTTTATAAACCATAAGCAGAGTTTTAAAGTCAATCCTGAATGACACAGGTAACCAGTGTAGTGACATCAAAACTGGAGAAATGTGTTCGGATTTTCTTTTCCTTTATGGCTCAATGTCCACTTTAATCTCATGCTTTACTTTGTCATTAAAGTAGACCGTCTTAAAACCGACCCAGTTGTTAATCGCAATGCGCTTCTGGGGCTTCCTCCTCAACTGACAGCAGCGGCAAGCAGCAATAGATCTCCACACAACACATTACATTTATGATATTCCAGCTTTCTGCATATTTTGAATTCTTAGATTTATACTTGATATCGCTTTAATGATGATATGCATTAAAATATGTATGTTACATTTACAGATAAATCATTAACTTTGTTAAAATAATGAATACTGTTAATAGTTACACTAATGGGGTGGCAGAGTGGTAGTGCTGCTCTCTCACAGGAAGTCACGTCCCTTGTGTTTCCTGCCTGGAGTTTGCATGTTTTTCCTGGTGGTTTTCCACAGCGTGTTCAGTTTTCCATCCAAAGACATGAAGATTTGGTGAAGCTACAATGATGCCAGTGTATGTGTGTGCTTGTGTTCATCTTGCGATGAGCTGATGCCCGTCAAGGGATTTTATTTCTGTCTTGCCGATGCTGCTGCAATGGGTACATCCCACAATCGATGGATGTAATCATTAAACATCCTTTTCAAGGAGGGTGTCCTTGGAATTTAATGGATGTTTCAGGCACATGTGTCACATCGCGTGAAGTATAAACCTTACCTTAGGCGTCTTAATTTTCAGCTGATGGTCTTGACTAGGGCTTATATTACAGAGCAGCCTGAAAATCATGCTAGGGCTTATTTTCGGAGAAACGTGGTATAAAGTGGAAGGACAAGAAAGACATTAGAAGGCAAAGTACTCTTCAGAATCCTGTAACAATATGTATCAATGTCAAACAAAAGTGGAATTTCATAACCCTAAAATTTTGCCCTATCATGCCCAAGATACTATTGCCATATCTTTGACATCTACTGAAATGGTGCTTTGAAAAACATGTATCTTCTACAACAAGAGTGTTCATAAAGATGTCAGTCAAGCAGACTTCATGTGGAAGGTGCTGGAAAGCATTCTAGAGCTCCATCAGTGTTCATGGAACACCATGGGTGAATCCCCAATGTATGATTCATTCATCCATCACTGCCTGAGAACAGTGAAGAGGCAGAACCCTACACAAATGTGTTTGTTGATCAAAGCATGAAGAGTCGGGCGATTAAAGTACACAAAGAAACGGGCTTCTTTTTTGCCCATTGCAAAATGTGAGTTGATAACGGGTTCAAAATGTATTATATAAACAAAGCAATCGATCCACGTAGCTTTCCTAGTGTATTTTTGTTGACATTTTAGTATTTGTGTTTCTGCTGCACAAGATTTTTCTCCTTTGAAAAATGTCTGTTTGTGGCTTGTTTTCCTGGGGGTAAACGTAACGCTAATGAGAATTCAATTAGACATAAGCTGATTAAAAGATCTAAAACAGACACCATTATCCTCTTTAATAAAACCCCTGTGTGCGTCCAGGTGTCCATGTGTGTGTGTCTTCTGGTGAAGTGAGCATGCGCGGGGTCACACAGCATGTGTTCAGTCTCTTCCTGTGCATTCCCTGTGTGTGCAGAGAGAAAGACTCACACACACACAGGCGAGCCTACAAGACAGACAGACAGACACACACACACACAGTTGTGCGCGAGACAGACACACACACACAGGTGCACGCGAGAGACAGACACACACACGCAGGCCTGCGAGAGAGACACACACACACAGGCATGCGCGTGAATTGTTGCAATGTTACTTTTCTTGGTTGTTTATTAAAGTACGGATTTTTCAAATGTTCATTTTTTTCCGTGCACTTAAAACTCATTAAAAAAACGTGTTTTTAGCGAGCGGGTCGTATGGCTATAGCGCGAACTCTAGCAGTGTTAGTTTTCTCTGTTGTTCAAGGTTTTCTTAGTGTTATTCAATGTTTTTACATTTAGTTTACTATTACGCTGTGCATTCAATGGTATAATTAACTATATTTGTGCTTAAAAACTTAAAGTATATATGTATATACAGTTCATACAGTTTGGAACAGATTAATTGTATTTACATACAATCCTATGGGGGAAATTACTTCGGTTCACGACCAAATCGGGTTACATTGGCCATGAACCGAGGTTCCACTGTATTACTGTCAGACATTTTACAGAAATACAAACCAGTATTACTGAGAGAGAAAATTAAAGGCACACAATACAGAGATGCATATTACAGCCACAAACAAGGTCCCTTGCCATTTAATATAGACTGTTCTTACTAATGTTTATGCACTACTGTTCTAGCACCCGTTATTGTAACGGGCATAATGTCTAGTCTGTATATAAGTTGATGTGATCAACGTACTATTTCACTTTTTCCACTTTAAGAGAATGTAAACACATGATTATAAGAGACCAGTTCTTGACCTAGGTCATAGTTGGAATGAAGTATTTGACCGATCCAGTCTCTCTTCAGTCCATGCTGGTCCTTGCTAGTTAGGCAAGTCTCTTATAAAAACATTTTCTTGGACTTGAAGCCTGTAAGATGAGATAATACTTTTGAATACTTTTTCTTCTTTAGGTTGTGACCGAGACCTATAATTAGTTGTGATCTTAGGTAAAAACAATCAGGTAGCCCATAAACTGACACTTTTAACTCCGTAGGCAAAAGCATTACAGAGATAATAAACTTGTCGTCTTTCCCTTCTGTCTCCCAATACCTCTATCATCTTGGCTCATCACAGATCCCCAAGAGACGGGGCACACTATAAACATGAAGAATCAATCCAGGCAACATGAAGTAATGAGCCACAGTTCAGGGTAACTGTTAGTGTTATTACAGTCTAGGCAGAAAAAGCCTGCTCAGTACATGAGATAAAGCCGAACAGATAGAACATATTTACTTAATGTCTACTGGGAGAGTTCCATCCATCCTCTTCCGCTTATCCGAGGTCGGGTCGTGGAGGCAGCAGCTTGAACAGAGAGGCCACTTCATCTAGCTCTTCCGGGAGAATCCCAAGGCGTTCCCAGGCCAGCCGGGAGACATACTCCATCCAGCATGTCCTGGGTCTTCCCCGAGGCCTCATCCCGGTTGGACGTGCCTGGAACACCTTACCAGTGAGGCGTCCAGTAGGCATCCTGATCAGATGCCCGAGTCACCTCATCTGGCTCCTCTAGATGAGGAGAAGCAGTAGCTCCACTCTGAGCTCCTCCTGGATGACTAAGCTTCTCACCCTATCTTTAATGGAAAGCCCAGACACCCTGCGAAGGAAACTCATTCGCGATCTCGTTCTTTCGGTCACTACCCATAGCTCATGACCATAGGTGAGGGTAGGAACATAGATCGACTGGTAAATTGAGAGCCTTGCCTTACGGCTCAGCTCCTTTTTTACCATGACAGACCGATGCACAGCCCGCATCACTGCGGACGCCACACCGATCCGCCTGTCGATCTCACGCTCCATTCTTCCCTCACTCGTGAACAAGACACCGAGATACTTGAACTCCTCCACTTGGGGCAGAATCTCTCCCCAAGAGATCGCGGATGGCGGAGTCCATCTCTCACTGGAAATGGGCTCGACTTAACGGCAATGCGGAACAAGCAAGGACACTGGTTGTACAGGGACCGAACAGCTCTTATCAGGGGTCCGGTACGCCATACCACCGAGCACCCTCACAGGATTCCCGAGGGACATGGTCGAACGTCTTTTCCAAGTCCAAAAAACACATGTACACTGGTTGGGCAAACTCCCATGCACCCTCCAGGATTCAACCACCTCGGTGTCCTCAGTCCCAGAGATGGGGCAGCCCACCTTTGAGTCCTCAGGCTCTGCTTCCTCATTGGAAGGCATGTTAGTGGGATTGAGGAGGTCTTCAAAGTACTCCCCCCACCGACCCACAACGTCCCTAGTGGAGGTCAGCAGCTCACCATCCCCACCATATACAGTGTTGACACTGCACTTCTTCCCCCTCCTGAGACGCCGGACGGTGGACCAGAATCTCCTCGAAGCTGTCCGAAAATCGTTCTCCATGGCCTCCCCAAACTCCTCCCATGCCTGAGTTTTTGCCTCAGCAACCACCAAAGCTGCATTCCGCTTGGCCTATCGGTTCCTATTAGCTGCCTCCAGAGTCCCACGTGTTCGGGGATGGCTGCCACGACAGGCACCGACCACCTTACGGCCACAGCTCTAGTCAGCCAACTCAACAATAGAGGCACGGAATATGGCCCATTCGGATTCAATGTCCCCCACCTCCCTCGGGACGTGGTAGAAATTCTGCCGGAGGTGGGAGTTGAAGCAACTTCTGACAGGGGACTATGCCAGACGTTCCCAGCAGACCCTCAAAACACGTTTGGGTCTACCAGGCCTAACCGGCATCTTCCCCCACCACCGAAGCCAACTCACCACCAGGTGGTGATCAGTTGACAGCTCCGCCCCTCTCTTCACCCGAGTGTCCAAGACATGTGGCCGCAAGTCCGATGACATGACCACAAAGTCGATCATTCAACTGAGGCCTAGGGTGTCCTGGTACCAAGTGCACATATGAACACCCCTATGCTTGAACATGGTGTTCATTATGGACAATCTGTGAGAGAGAGCGGATCAGCGAGCGGAAGCAGAGAGCGGATCAGCGAGCGGACGCAGAGAGCGGCGGCGTCTCCCACAGGCACGTAGCCCTTCGAAAGCACCCGAGCAAGTTCACCTGAGGTAAAGCCGGCAGCTGACCAGTAGAAATAAACGGCATTGAGAAATTAAAGTCGATCGCTCAGCGGGTGGTGGAAACTTAAAGCGACGGTGATTCAGCTGAACACGGAAAGCGCCAAGCACCTATAAAACGGCAAAGATGACTTCAACATTTAATGTAAGTTCTATCTGCTCTCTGCCCATCGAGGGCACGTTTATATGTTGTGTGTCCTGCAGTATGTACAGCTCAGGTTTTCCGGCCGACAGTGCAGATAGCTTCACCTGCCAAAAATGTTTAGTTAATTTAGAGTTGGTCGGGAAAATACGCAATTGGAGGACGCGTTAGGAATCTGATAGCGATTAGGCAAACCAAAATTGGATCGACTCGGTTTGTTTAGACAATTCGCTACATCTGATTCGGCTTCAGTCTCTCCAGGTCCCACTGTAGTCAGTGCGAGGCCAAAATCAGCAGCACCAATTCAGCCACAGGGCGAGTGGGTAACAGTAAGACGGGGGTCTAAGAATCCAAAATTTAGTCCCCAGCACCCAGGTCACCAATTCGACCCAGAACAGGTTCTCAGCTCTCCGCAGCCTGTGGAAACTGAGAATAATAAAGTGCTCATAATTGGCGATTCCATAGTGCGGAATGTTAGAATTCCAAACTATGTTAAACCAGCAGTTAATGTTAAGTGCCTTGCAGGGGCCAAGATTTCTGGCATAAAGGCCGGATTGGACCGTGTTGCCGACGATGAAGTATCTACCTTATTGCTGCATGTCGGCACTAATGATATTTATTTACAGCAATCTGAGGTATTAAAGCGAACTTCATCTCTATGCACCAAAGCTAAAACAAAATGTCGGAATTTAATTGTATCTGGTCCCTTACCAAGATTATATAGAGGGATGTGATTTATAGCAGATTGCATTCCTTTCACTGCTGGCTAGAAACCTGGTGTGCAAATAAAAGCATAGCATTTGTGAACAATTGGGATGATTTTTGGGAAAGGCCTGGATTTTTCAGAAGAGATGGTCTTCATCCTAACTGGAGGGATCTTATGTATTATCCCAAAATATGGCAGCAAAACTGCCTGGTTGACTGATTAGAGCACCATCCAGGCCGCAGTCATGTGATCTTAAATCACAGGCTGTTGTTTATCCCACCTGTTATTTTCCTGAAGCTGTTACCCATAATCCCTGTTGTGGGGCATCCAGTAAATTTAGTCTTGATACAAACCATAAATTAATTGATAACCAAAAATAAGGTGTATAATTAGACCAAGGGATAAAACCAGACACTCCACCAGGGGCATCTGTAATAGAAATTTAATTCAAATTAAAACAAAAATATATCAGCAGTTCAGAAAGAACCATGCAGTTTTAAATGCTGTTTATTGAACATTCGCTCTCTTGGCACTAAAGCTGTTTTGGTAAATGATATAATATTAAGTACAAAATCTGATCTGTGTCTTCTTACTGAAACCTGGCTTAGTAAATGTGACACTGTTCCCTAGCTGAGGCGTCACCAGATGGATACTGCTCCTTCATAAGTCTAGAGATTCTGGTCGAGGAGGAGGCCTTGGAATAATTCATTGTAACAAAATGCAAATCACTCCTAAAAATTTAGGCAACTTTACATCCTTTGAGGCATTCATTTTAAATATTAAAACAGATTCCAACACAATTATACTGCTAGTCTACAGACCACCAGGGCCATATTCATTGTTCATGACTGAATTTAGCAACCTTCTGTCTGATTTGGCTATAAATTATGATCACGTAGTTCTGATGGGGATTTTAATGTACACATTGATGTGGAAACTGACACTTTTAGCAAATGTTTTACTTATTTGTTAAATTCAGTAGGATTTTGTCAGATTGTCAAAGGTCCAACTCATAATCATAACCATACATTAGATTTAATTATAACTTACAAAGTTGAAATTCAAAATTTAAATATTACTCCATTAAATGTAGTTATTTCCGATCACTTCTTAATTACGTTTGATTTAGTTCTGCCCATGCCAGCACTCGCAGATTAAAACAAAGACAGTGCGACATCTAGATTGTAATTCTGCTTCAAAATTTATAGATACCTTGAGTAAGTCGAGTGTAATTGTGGAAAACCATTTAGATCAGTTAACATCAAATGTAAACGTGGAAAACAATTTAGATCAGCTAATATCACATTATAATGTGACCTTGAGAGATGCTCTGGACACAGTGGCTCCCCTAAAACAAAAGTGATCAAAGCACATAGAAACTCTCCCTGGTTTAATGAAAATACTCGAGCTCTTAAATTAGAGTGTCGAAAACTGGAGCAGATGGAGAACAACAAAGCTACATGTCTTTCAAATTGCATGGACAGAGAGTGTTAATAAATATAAAAAGCCCTCTTTAAAGCTCGCTCAGAATACTATTCTACATTAATAGATAGCAATAATAAAAATCCTAGGGTACTTTTTAGAGCAGTGGCTAAATTAACAAATGGGAATTCAGATCAACAGTGCAAAATACCAACAGATATTAGCAGTACAGACTTTATGAACTTCTTCAATGAGAAAATTAAAAATATAAGATCCCAGATCTCAGCATCACAGTACAAACCAAATACTAGCTTAGCAGACCCTGTCACATTGCATTCAGCACTTTAATAATTTTAATCCTGTAACTCACCAGGAAGTCTTAACTTTAATTACTAAAATGAAGCCCACTACTTGTTCCCTAGATCCAGTGCCAACAAAACTAGTAAAAGTGCAATGGATGTTCTTGCAGCCTATTCTAACATTATCAATAGTTCATTACTGCATGGCACAGTACCTGATGCACTAAAAGTGTCAGTCATTAAACCTTTACTTAAAAAGTCAGACCTAGACCCACACATACTAAATAACTATAGGCCTATTTCAAATTTACCATTTCTCTCTAAAATACTAGAGAAAGTAGTCGCCAGTCAGCTTCAGTCACACCTTACGCATTACAATTTATTTGAGAAATTCCAGTCTGGCTTTCTCACTTGTCATAGTACAGAAACGGCACTAACACGGGTTGTAAATGACATTCTGATATCCTCTGATGAAGGAAATTCCACTGTAATTATGTTGTTGGACTTAAGTGCAGCATTTGACACCATTGACCATTCTATTTTACTGCACAGGCTAGAAAACGATGTTGGGCTTACAGGCCCCGTGCTCGCTTGGTTCAGTTCTTATTTATCAAATCGATTCCAGTATGTACAGAAATGTGCAGACAGTACTCCATCATTATACACAGAAGTTCAATATGGTGTCCCGCAGGGCTCAGTACTGGGACCTTTACTGTTTTCACTTTACATGCTTCCACTGGGATCTCTCATTAGGAAACATAATGTTAATTTTCACTGTATGCAGATGACACCCAGTTATACCTTTCATTTAAATCAAATGAAGTTTCTCCGATGTTGTCTTTAATTAGTTGTGTTAGTGAATTAAAGGAATGGATGAATGAGAACTACTTGTCTTTAAATACAGATAAAACAGAGATGTTAATTGTTGAGGGAATGACGCTGATCACAGCAATATTTTGTCGTCATTTAACTCAGTTGGAATCCCAATTAATTTTACTGAATCAGCCCGCAATCTAGGAGTTATCTTTGACTCTAGCATGTCATTTAAAGCATATTACAAAGTCGTCCAAAACATGTTTTTTTCCCATCTTAAAAATGTTAGGAAATTAAGGCGCTTTCTAAATAAACAGGATTGTGAGAAATTAATTCATGCATTTATCTCTAGTAGGATTGACTACTGCAATGCGGTGTTCACTGGCTGTTCAAACTGTTCTCTATACAGCCTCCAGTTAATCCAAAATGCGCTGCAAGAATTATTACAAGAACAAGAAAATATGAACACATAACCCCAGTTCTTAAATCTTTACACTGGCTCCCAGTTAAGTTTAGGGCAGATTTCAAAATCCTCCTTTTAACATATAAAGCATTAAATGGCCAAGGTCCGCTTACTTGTCTGAACTTATCATGACTTACAAACCTGAGCGCACATTAAGATCTCAAGATGCCGGTCTGCTTAGGATTCCAAGGATTAATAAAATAACAGTGGGAGGTCGAGCTTTTAGTTACAGGGCCCCTAAACTGTGGAATGGTCTTCCTGCTTCCATAAGAGATGCCCCCTCAGTCTCAGCCTTTAAATCCCGGCTGAAGACTCACTACTTCAGTTTAGCATATCCTGACTAGAGCTGCTGATTAACTGTACATACTGCATCTCTGTTGTTAGTCATTAGCACTATAACATAAGTAACATGATAATTATATTTGAATACTAACCCTCACCTATTCTGTTTCTTTCTCGGTACCCAAATGTGGCCATTGGTGCCACGCCCACCTGCCAAGTTGTTTGCCTGCCTATGGTAAAGTCATCCCTGATGGAGGATCACAGGAATCATGGGAAAGAGGGTCCTTTCATCGGAGCAACGTTTCAGCCGTGGCATGGCCAAATGGGGAGGCAGCTAGATGGATGAGGTCTCCAGGACTCTAAAAATATCCAAACCTAATTATGTCATATCATCTACTGTTAAACCGTAATTCTAAAATTTTTATTATTATGCTGTCTTAAGGAATTGTTCTGTTGTGTATATTGTATTGTATTGACCCCTACTTTTGACACCCACTGCACGCCCAACCTACCTGGAAAGGGGTCTCTTTGAACTGCCTTTCCCGAGGTTTCTTCCATTTTTCCCTACAAGGTTTTATTGGGAGTTTTTCCTTGTCTTCTCAGAGAGTCAAGGCTGGGGGCTGTCAAAGGCAGGGCCTGTTAAAGCCCATTGCGGCACTTCCTGTGTGATTTTGGGCTATACAAAAATAAACTGTATTGTATTGTATTGTGCCATGCCTCTCACTGGTGGCATCTCCAGAGTGGTAGAGAGTCCAGCCCCTCTCAAGGATATTGGTTCCAGAGTCCAAGCTGTGCATTGAGGTGAGCCCGACTATATCTAGCCGGAACCTCCCGACCACGTGCAATAGCTCAGACTACTTCCCCATCAGAGAGGTGACATTCCACGTCTCAAGAGCCAGCTTCTGTAGCCAAGGATCGGACCGCCAAGGTCCCTGCCTTCGGCCACCACCCAACTCACACTGCACCCGACCTCCTTGGCCCCTCCCATAGGTAGCGAGCCCATGAGAAGGGGGACCCACGCTGCCTCTTTGGGATGTGCCCGGCCGAGCCCCATTGGTGCAGGCCTGGTCACCAGGCGCTCGCCATCGAGCCCCACCTCCAGGCCTGGCTCCAGAGGGGGGCCCCGGTGACCCAAGTCCGGGCAAGGGAAAACGCCGTCCAAATTTTGTCTTCGTCATAGGAGGTCTATTGAACCGCACTTTGTCTCATCTCTCACCTAGGACCAGTTTGCCTTGGGTGACCAGGGGCATAAAGCCCCGGACAACAGAGCTCCTAGGATCGTTGGGACACGCCAAACCCTCTTTCACGATAAGGTGGAGGTTTGAGGAGTGGACTGGGAGAGTTATGTTCACTATATGTGGGGTCCTAAAGCAGGAGTCACCACCATCTCCGGTCCTGGTGGACCACTGTGGCTGCAGGTTTTCATTCTAACCCTTTTTTTAAATTAGTGCCCTGTTTATGCTAATCAACTTCTTGTTGATTCATTTTAATTAAATTGCCTTTTTAAGATTTGTTCCCCTGAATTTCTTCTTTGTTCCACTGAATTGCTTCATTTTTTCCCTTAAATGGCACCCAAACAGAAATGAAACATGAAGTAAGTGAACCAACAGAAGTCCAATTAAGTCAGGCCCTCCAACACCATACAATTTCAGTCCCCCCAGTTGCTTAATTAGACACCAATTCTTGTCGTTAATGAAACCCATTCTTTATTTTTGCAGCTAGTTGGTGCCCTTGTAGTGCATTAGCAGACATTTACAAAACAGTTGATTTTCTCTTTTTTAAGAGCACTGGTCAAATGTTTTAGGGACCTAAGCAGATCGACATTCCTGAGACCTTCATCTTTCTTTATTTTCAGATATTGTATGATGGACAACCAGTTGGTTTGGCTCGTTTTTTATCTCATTATTGTTTGGCTGCTAATTAATGAAAAAGAAACAATTAAAAGGTCTGAGTCTTCCAGAGTAAGTCAATTAAAATTAGTTCAAAAGAAGTTAATTCGCAGCAAAAAACACGTCACTCATTAAGAAAAGGATTAGAATGAAAAACGGCAGCCATGGTGGTCCACTAGGACCGGAGTTGGTAACCACTGTTTCTAAATAGTATATCGGTTCTGAGGTTTGCAACAATAAACCCAAAATTACTTTCTCAAACCTATTGAAAAATTGGATTCATGAGTTTCCAAAGTCATCGCCAGCATTGTCAGGTACAATGAAGTCACCAAACGTAAATGTTCACAAGGTCCACTCTCACACAGACAGAGATATGTCAGCCAATCAACCAAAGAGATACCCACTCCTGTGAGAAAAAAAATGAAGGAACAGGAGAAGAACCTCCTGCATACCTGTGGAAGAAACGCAAACTCCACACAGACACAGGATTTGGACCCGGCATGCTGGATCCTTCAGGCAGCAGTGCTAGTCACCGTGTCACCATACTGCCTTAGTCAAAATTTCTTGTTACAAGCTAATGTTGTATGAACATGACTTTTGAATTCATTTTCAAAAAATGAACTTCAACTTCATGGAAAAAACATCATGAAGTGCACTGTTGGAGGATCACAAGTGATGTGTCTGAGGAAGGACAGAAAAATACAACACAACCCTCACATGAAAATACCAGATCCACTAAATGAATGAAATAGATGTTTGAATTATCCTTCTTTCTTTAAGTTGGATACTCATGAAGCATAAAGTCATCAACTCCACTTTTAATATTAGAAACACTGACGAATGTAATTGAAAGCTCCACCCTCGTTAACTGAATCATACGCTGTTAAACTGGATCTTAAATATGGTGTGTAATTTTGAGCACCATATTAGATGAAAAAGCATAATTGTACCGGTGATTGGACAAGGAAATAATCTGCATGGAGTTTTCTAACAAGGCACCATCAAAAAAATCCTAATTGAGTATCATTAAGGACAATTGCATGTCAGGTGTTACTTGTGTCTCATTATAAATAGAAAGGCTGCTGAGTTTGGGTTTGAAACTTTTACATAACATTTTTTTTTTGTTTTGGTGTGTGCCTCATTTATGAGTGCTTGTGCTTGAAAGGGTCTGCTTTTGGGTTTGTCTTTGGGATTTGAGCTCATGATGATGTGGTTACAAGGGCAGGCAGTGCTGCCTTTGTTTCTATTAGTATGGCTCTCTGGAATGAATTGTATGATTAGAGTAGAAGGGTTTACGGGGGTCTGGAAGGAGGATTCTAATCCAACAGTACAAAACATAAGCTCTGAAAAGGTATTGGCTTTAGTGAATAAAGATTCATTAATTTCTCCTGTGTTGCCTTCTGATGAAGGTATAAGTTATGGGTTTGAAGATGGTGCTAAAGATGGTTCAGGAGATCCATTATATCAGGGTTTTGAAGTACTCGATGTGAAGGAGGTAAATGTTTCAATGAAACAGAAAGAATTGACTATTGGTGTGGTAAGTCATGATAAGAAGGTAGCTAAAGCTGTGAAAGCCATTTATTATAATCAAAAAGCTATAGCTGGAGGTGAATTGAGTGATCCTGTTGTGTATGCTGATGCTCCCCATGGAGCTGATTTAGAGGAGTTTGAACTACTGCGGGATAGAGAGGCCCATGACAGTGAGCATAGTGGTGCTTGGAGTCCTGAGCTGGGGTCTTACCGAAAGAAGCTTATTGCTCCTCCTAAGCAGGTTTGTCATGAAGTGGCTGTGTTGCCGTATGAAACCAGTTGTGGTCAAATGTCCATGTCAGCCCAGTTTTTTGGCTCTCCTGAAGATCTGAAAGTGAGGTGTAAGTATGGTGTAAACTGCAAGTCTATGATACAGTAATGTTGAGTAAATTAATTTTTATTTGCCTCCTTCTAGTGAATTCTTCCCTTGTGCAAGTAACCAGAATTGCTCACCAATGCAAGTACAAAATGGAGAAGAGACCTGGATCCTTCATTTTTACATCATACAATGATGGCTGTAATGTGCAGAAAATAGTAAGAATTTTAGTTCATCTGTAACTTGCTGCCCCCTACAGAAGTTGTACTGTAACTTTTTTGTGTGTGTTGTAGAGAGGCTGCTATGTCCTGACTCTTCTCTGGCAAAATGAGAAGGTGTCCCTTGCCTGTCCAGCAGGAGATGTTTCTGTTGGCCTTCCACCAGCTGTGCTCTGCAATGACACCAGCATGACTGTTGGGCTCCCTTCAGGGTCTCCTGATGACCTAAAAGTGAAAGGTGAGTCTCTGAGCAACTGCTTGCTTCCAGTTGCCTGCATGAGATTGTGACCCATCTACTGGAGTTGGGTGTAGTCGTGAGTGGCCCCTCCATTGGTAATTGAAAAGGTGGTATTACGGCCGTGGACGCAGATCTTTCAAGAGCTATCTTGTTGACTGCAAAACTCTCTATTTGTGTAGAACCTGTCCGGAGCTACCACATAAACTCCATCTCCAAATGGACTCTGCTGGCTTTTTTTTTTTCTTCGTTCTTTCTGCTAGCTTTTTATAGTATTTTAATGTTGAACGGAAGTCCAGGTTAGTGTAATATTAATTACCTTGTGGTTAGAAATGTCCTTCCAAAGCGGCAAGGAGCTGGATTATCCCTTAAGTGCAGTGTGGTGGGGTGTTTTTTGGGTCCAATTTATAGTAGGATCTTACCAAGTATTTTAATTAAGCTAAGAGTATGCTCAGTCATTCACCTGTTGCTTGACATTGGGCAATAGCTGCTATGGCCTACATAGGACTGGATGTCTTCTTAAAAATTTGAAAGAGTATGAAAACTTGCAGGTTCCATAAGCAAGCCGGGCATTTTTGCTTCAAATATGAAGTAGGGAGGCTAATGCCAAAACCACTGCAGTAACTGGAAGTAGAGGTCTCCATCTGCTAAACGTCTTACAACCAAGGCTTCAAGAATTTGCTTTAAACAAAACGTGCAAAGGAAAGTGTAGCCCTGATAGCCAGTCAAGAGTTTTGTTGCTTCCTCCATACCAAATTTACCATTATCTACGTACAGTTGCAGAAGTAATTTCCCATCTCTTATTAAATCTACAGTTCAGTGTCTGAAACTGACTTTCAATGAACACCATTCAAGAATTTGTTTAAAATGGAGCTTAACTGTACCACCTTTCCAACAGATCACCTCCATTGGGTCCCTGCACGTCCACTTGCTAGGAGATGCAAATATGTATTTTTGAAAGATGCTTTTGGAAGGATTTTCTTTACTGTTTCATACAAAGGCTGCTATGTTAAGAGAGGTGAGTCTGGGAAAGGTGTGAGGCATTTGCATTGTCTGGAAAATGAGCTTAATGGTGCACTTTTACTGGGGATTCCTCTGCCCTTTTGGGTCACTGCTAAAACTTTTTTTAAATGGGGAGTCATTGAGGCATTTCCATGAGCATGAGATTCTGGAAACCTTCAGAGTTGTACTTGAATTGCCTACATGGGCAATTTTTAGAATTTGCCTGATCAATTTATGCAAGCCTATATGTTAATTGGCATCTGACACATCCTATCACATTAATCCAGTTTTATTCATCTAGTATGAATTTGTATGATCTTCACTGCACCTAGAGTCCTACATGTTGTCTTAACTAAGCATGACCCATTGTGGCTGGGACTCTGCAATGACCGTTGCCTTGATGGGTTTAATCCAAGTTTATTTAACAGGGGAGCTACTATATCCTGACGGTGAGATACACCAGTCCTAACCACAAGGAGAATGTATTGGACATGAGGTGCCCAATACACTCTGGGGAACATGTGACTACTCCCCATTCCACTGTTCCTCCAGTGTCTCATCCAAAGGTATCTTGCCACACTTCCACTATGGATGTGCTGCTGCCTGGTGCTGTGCCAGACCAGGTCAAAGTGAAGGGTGAGTAGAAATGGCTGTTGGCTACACATGGTACTGTGGTGTGATGCTTTACATCTAGTAAAATACTTTACATTTCTATTAGACAAAAACCACCAGGAGGTGGCAGTGCAACCATTGGCTGAGAGATGTCACTATCAGTTGCTGAGGAGAGGCCATGATCTGGTGTTTACTGCAAGCTATACATCGTGTCATGTCCATATGGAGGTATGTGATTGATGATGGTTTGAGGGTGTTGTACTTCATAACCCATACATTTTTGAGCAATTTTTTGTATTGCAGAGTAACCATTATATACTAGAAGTAGTATATAAGCCAAGAAATGGGCAGCCAGTAGTAGTTGCCATGAGATGTCCCAGCTCTCACTGGACTACCACAACGGCACCTGTAACCACATCACCCAGCAAGCCTAGTCCTCTTTGCAAAGCCTCTAGCATGAGTGTTCTGCTACCTCTAGGCTCCCTAGATCAGGTTAAAGTTCTAGGTAAGATGACCTTAGATTAACAATTGACAAGATAATTGTAGAATTGAGCTTAAGAGAATGTATGTGACTTTGTGAACAGATGCCTTCCATCATGAAGTATTGGTACACACGGCTCCCAAAAGCTGTGGCTACCATTTAATGAAGAAACCGCATGGGATCCTCTTTGAAACTCCCTATAAGGCTTGCCATATCCGAATTGTGGTAAGACTGGAGTTTTGTCAATTTGTCTGTTACTGGCTAAAGGCCTCTTATGCAAGGCTGGCAAATAGGGAACACTTCATATTTAAGATGTTGGCTGCAAGCAAGTTGATTGCTAGGAAGCTGACTTAATCTGCCAAATGGTTTGGTTGTACCATTGGTTTTTAAGTTTATCCCTAAATACACTTGTACTAAACGGTGGCACAACCTTTTTCTTCCTTAGAATCATTACTATACATTGACTATTGTCTACAAGCCCCGTGCTGGTCCCCAAATTGTGGTGAACATGAAATGTCCTGTGAGCTGGCACCCACCATTGCCACTGTCTACACCTATAAAGCCCTCTACACTTAAGCCACCTCACATAGCTTGTGGAGCATCCAGCATGTCTCTGGAGCTTCCCAGTAGCTTGCTGGGTCAGGTTCAAGTACTGGGTGAGTATATACGCTTGCCACTTTGTGTGTTTTAGGCCCTCAAGAAATTAAGTAAACTTTCAAAATGTGTCTACCTACCTTAGCAATTCAAGATTATGCTCTTACACCAGCTGGAAGATCTGATTGTGTTGTCCTTGCTTTCTTTGTGTTCTTAGATAAATCTCACCACCCAGTAGTGGTCCTAGATGCTCCCAAAGAATGCCAGTACCATTTGGTGAAGAGGGCAAGACTATTGTCTTCACTGCAGGTTATAAGAGTTGTCATGTGCATACAGAGGTAAGCAGAGTTGGACGGGAGACGTCCAGATGCAAGAAACCACTGAGATTTAATAAGCTTTTGCTAAAGTCTCTTCCACGAATGTTCTCTTTGTAGCATTCCCATCATGTTCTTGTTGTCCTCTATACACTGGAGAATGGTGTACAAGAGAGGGTAACCATGAAATGCCCTGTACACGTTGTGCCCTCATCCATCCCTGCCACAAGCAGACCACCGTGCTGTACATCCCCACCTGTGAAGCCTCTGGAATGATTTTGACACTACCTGATGGATCCCTTGATCAAGTCAATATAATGGGTAAGTTGATAGGACAGGCTCTGCAATGTAATGGCATTTCTGATCTGTTCTCAGACAAGGTTTCCTTGTAGATAAATCTAATAGGATGGTGGCA
>NC_053155.1:294756149-294771549 GCF_016835505.1 Polypterus senegalus
AAAGAGAAAATCAACAGTTTTGTAAATGTCTGCTAATGCACTACAAGGGCACCAACTAGCTGCAAAAATAAAGAATGGGTTTCATTAACGACAAGAATTGGTGTCTAATTAAGCAACTGGGGGGACTGAAATTGTATGGTGTTGGAGGGCCTGACTTAATTGGACTTCTGTTGGTTCACTCACTTCACGTTTCATTTCTGTTTGGGTGCCATTTAAGGGAAGAAATGAAGCAATTCAGAGGAAAAAAGAAGAAATTCAGGGGAACAAATCTTTAAAAGGCAATTAAATTAAAATGAATTAACAAGAAGTTAATTAGCATAAACAGGGCACTCATTTAAAAAAAGGGTTAGAATGAAAACCTGCAGCCACAGTGGTCCACCAGGGCCAGAGTTGGTGACTCCTGCTTTAGGACCCAACATTTAGTAAACATAACTCTCCCAGTCCCCTCCTCGAACTGCCACCTTATCGTGGTGGAGGGGTTTGCGTGTCCCAACGATCCTAGGAGCTCTGTTGTCCGGTGCTTTATGCCCCTGGTAGGGCCACCCAAGGCAAACTGGTCCTAGGTGAGGGATGAGACAAAGAGCGGTTCAATAGACCTCCTATGACGAAGACAAAATTTGGACGGCGTTTTCCCTTGCCCGGACGTGGGTCACAGGGGGCCCCCTCTGGAGCCAGGCCTGGAGGTGGGTCTCGATGGCGAGCACCTGGTGACCAGACCTGCACCCATGGGGCTCGGCCGGGCACATCCCAAAGAGGCAGCGTGGGTCCCGCTTCTCATGGGCTCGCCACCTATGGGAGGGGCCAAGGAGGTCGGGTGCAGTGTGAGTTGGGTGGTGGCCGAAGGCAGGGACCTTGGCGGTCTGATCCTTGGCTCCAGAAGCTGGCTCTTGGGACTTGGAATGTTACCTCTCTGATGGGGAAGTAGTCTGAGCTATTGCACGTGGTTGAGAGGTTCTGGCTAGATATAGTCGGGCTCACCTCAATGCACAGCTTGGACTCTGGAACCAATATCCTTGAGAGGGGCTGGACTCTCTACCACTCTGGAGATGCCACCAGTGAGAGGCGCCAAGCGGCTGTGGGCATATTTATTGTTCCCCAACTTGGAGCCTGTACATTGGGGTTTACCCCAGTTCACGAGAGGGTCGTCTCCCTCCGCCTTCAGATGGGGGGACGGGTCCTGACTGTTGTTTGTGAGTATGCGCTGAACAACAGTTTGGAGTACCCACCCTTTTTGGAGTCCCTGGAGGGGGTGCTAGAAGGCATACCTTCTGGGGACTCCCTCGTACTGCTGGGAGACTTCAATGCTCACGTGGGCAATGACCGTGAGACCTGGAAGGGCATGATTGGGAGGAATGCCCCCGATCTGAACCGAGCGGTATTTTGTTATTGGACTTCTGTTCTCGTCACAGATTGTCCATAATGAACACCATGTTCAAGCATAGGGGTGTTCATATGTGCACTTGGCACCAGGACACCCTAGGCCTCAGTTGAATGATCGACTTTGTGGTCATGTCATCGGACTTGCGGCCACATGTCTTGGACACTCGGGTGAAGAGAGGGGCGGAGCTGTCAACTGATCACCACCTGGTGGTGAGTTGGCTTCGGTGGTGGGTGAAGATGCCGGTTAGGCCTGGTAGACCCAAACGTGTTTTGAGGGTCTGCTGGGAACGTCTGGCATAGTCCCCTGTCAGAGGTTGCTTCAACTCCCACCTCCGGCAGAACTTCTACCACGTCCCGAGGGAGGTGGGGGACATTGAATCCGAATGGGCCATATTCCGTGCCTCTATTGTTGAGGCGGCTGACTGGAGCTGTGGCCGTAAGGTGGTCGGTGCCTGTCGTGGCAGCCATCCCCGAACCCGTTGGTGGACATGCCGTCAAGCTGAAGAAGGGGTCCTACCGGACCCTTTTATCCTGTGGGACTCTGGAGGCAGCTAATAGGAACCGATAGGCCAAGCGGAATGCGGCTTCGGTGGTTGCTGAGGCAAAAACTCAGGCATGGGAGGAGTTTGGGGAGGCCATGGAGAACGATTTTCGGACAGCTTCGAGGAGATTCTGGTCCACCGTCCGGCATCTCAGGAGGGGGAAGAAGTGCAGTGTCAACACTGTATATGGTGTGGATGGTGCGCTGCTGACCTCGACTAGGGACGTTGTGGGTCGGTGGGGGGAGTACTTTGAAGACCTCTTCAATCCCACTAACATGTCTTCCAATGAGGAAGCAGAGCCTGGGGACTCAAAGGTGGGCTGCCCCATCTCTGGGACTGAGGACACCGAGGTGGTTGAATCCTGGAGGGTGCATGGGAGTTTGCCCAACCAGTGTACATGTGTTTTTTGGACTTGGAAAAGACGTTCGACCATGTCCCTCGGGGAATCCTGTGAAGGGTGCTCCGGGAGTATGGCGTACCGGACCCCCTGATAAGAGCTGTTCAGTCCCTGTACAACCAGTGTCCGACCTTGTTCCGTATTGCCGGTAAGTCGAGCCCATTTCCAGTGAGAGATGGACTCCGCCATCCGCGATCTCTTGGGGAGAGATTCTGCCCCAAGTGGAGGAGTTCAAGTATCTCGGTGTCTTGTTCACGAGTGAGGGAAGAATGGAGCGTGAGATCGACAGGCGGATCGGTGTGGCGTCCGCAGTGATGCGGGCTGTGTATCGGTCTGTCATGGTAAAAAAGGAGCTGAGCCGTAAGGCAAGGCTCTCAATTTACCAGTCGATCTATGTTCCTACCCTCACCTATGGTCATGAGCTATGGGTAGTGACCGAAAGAACGAGATCGCGAATGAGTTTCCTTCGCAGGGTGTCTGGGCTTTCCATTAAAGATAGGGTGAGAAGCTTAGTCATCCAGGAGGGGCTCAGAGTGGAGCTACTGCTTCTCCTCATCTAGAGGAGCCAGATGAGGTGGCTCGGGCATCTGATCAGGATGCCTACTGGACGCCTCACTGGTAAGGTGTTCCAGGCATGTCCAACCGGGATGAGGCCTCGGGGAAGACCCAGGACATGCTGGATGGACTATGTCTCCCGGCTGGCCTGGGAACGCCTTGGGATTCTCCCGGAAGAGCTAGATGAAGTGGCCTCTCTGTTCAAGCTGCTGCCTCCACGACCCGACCTCGGATAAGCGGAAGAGGATGGATGGAACTCTCCCAGTAGACATTAAGTAAATATGTTCTATCTGTTCGGCTTTATCTCATGTACTGAGCAGGCTTTTTCTGCCTAGACTGTAATAACACTAACAGTTACCCTGAACTGTGGTTCATTACTTCATGTTGCCTGGATTGATTCTTCATGTTTATAGTGTGCCCCGTCTCTTGGGGATCTGTGATGAGCCAAGATGGTGGAGGTATTGGGAGACAGAAGGGAAAGACGACAAGTTTATTATCTCTGTAATGCTTTTGCCTACGGAGTTAAAAGTGTCAGTTTATGTGCTAGCTGATTGTTTTTACCTAAGATCACAACTAATTATAGGTCTCGGTCACAACCTAAAGAAGAAAAAGTAGTCAAAGTATTCTCTCATCTTACAGGCTTCAAGTCCAAGAAAATGTTTTTATAAGAGACTTGCCTAACTAGCAAGGACCAGCATGGACTGAAGAGAGACTGGATAGGTCAAATACTTCATTCCAACTATGACCTAGGTCAGGAACTGGGGCCTCATGTATAACGCTGTGCGTAGAACTCGCACTATAACATGGCGTAAGCACAAAAGCGAAATGTGCTTGCGCACAGAAAAATCCAGATGCAGGAATCTGTGCGTACTCCAACTTCCACGTTCTTCCGCTACATAAATCCCGATCAGCGTCAAAACTAACGCTCGTGCACGCGCATTATGTAATGCCCCAAATCCTCCCAGAATTATGCCTATTTGAATATGCAAATCAATATAAATCACCCTTAAGCGCAGCCTTCTGTGAAAAGACAATGGGAAAAGCACGGGGGGAAACATAAGAATTTCAGCGAATACCAAGTAAAGGCAAAGGAAAAACATACTATTTGTTCAAATAAGCCGTGGTATAATCAACAAAAGGAAGTTGGTCGAGTGGCATAGCGTGTTGGAGAAACATGAAAGCTCACATCCACAAAATCGCACAGTGCCGGAAATAAAAAAGAAGTCACATATCAAAGTCGCGTGGAAAGCGAGTTGTAAGCCCACTGTCTGAGTGTCATATGAAAGCTTATTAGGGTACAGAGAAAAAAGCCACACGGTGGGGAAAAAGCACAAAATGACCACTTCAATCTCGACATTTCCACTTTAATCACGTAGTTTATTTTGTCATTAAAGTAGAACATCATAAAATTCATCTTAAAATTGTTTAATTAACCAGTTTCTCAAATCACATCGTAATTAAAGTAGCACGTTAAATGCTTTGTTTTGTATTTGATCTTCTATGTGCTCTATGTGTGTGAATCACTACTTGCTTCTTAAACCAGCTCTCTTCCTCCAACTGGACACAGAGTCCATTACATTCGTGATATTACAGCTCTCTGAATAACTAAAATACTGAGATGTATACGTGATGTCATTTTCATGATGATAGGAGTTAAAGCACGTTATTAAACATGTTTCACTTCGATGAAATAATTTATTGCAGCAGTACTCAGGGGCGGCTCTAGGCTTGTGGTGGCACTGGGCAGAGGAAGAATCGGTGGCTCCTTCGCCCGCCAATGTCATGCACGGTGGATGGCCACGTATGTTACAGACACTAGCCGCCTCGTGCTCATGACACAAGCATTTAACTTTTGCTGAAATTTGTCGCTGCGTTTTTAGCTGTGTTGTTATTTTATCTTTCTGTTTTATATTCAATATATATTGGCGTAGCCGTCCTGCAGTCAGTGCTTTTCTTTCCCCAAGTAACCGATCGCCATACAATCAGCTCTGTAATAGACGTTAAGCCATCTGTAAGCTTAGCGCCGATTCTTCAAAACGTTTAAAGAACATTGAAATATCTTGTAGTACATGTTTAATTATTCTATCCTTAAAGACACTCCCAGTGAAGAATATAGATTATTTAAATGAAGTTAAAGTTTTATCTGTATAATTTAACAAACATATTTTGCTGCATTTCACCTTAAAAATGATATAGTCATCATATGTAAATCTGGCGCTTTATAAAGTGGCCCAGGTTGTGAGATATTATAACTGTAGTGCAAGTTTACAGTGGGGTGATTGTACTTATAAGTACAAACAGTTCTACAAGGAGCACTTGATTGGCTGCATTTAAAGTTCTTGGGATTAAACTGTTTTGAACCGCGAGGTCCGTACAGGAAAGCCTTTGAAACGTTTTGCCGTGGCAGAGACAGCGTGTGCTTAATGCTGTATACCGATAATTCTCTTTCTGATCAGCTGCTGCTGTGATTCACACTCAGATACAGTGATATAAATACTCTGAGTGGTGCTGCAGTGAGAGAAATATGGAAAAAGATGATCCGCTGTGGCAACTCCTAACGGGAGGAGCTGAAAGAAGAAGAAGAAGAAGGAGAAGTGAGAGTAACAACGCTAAAGCAGTTATGGCATTTGGAATACTATGGCTGTTCCCTGGATCATTATATTGTTACGAGTTAATTACAATCAGATGCATTACACTAATAAACAATATGCGGTTAGTTTCTGTGTATTTATAAAGCCGCGTCATGAAAATAATGAGTAATCACACAAGAACAGTACCATTGCTTTGACGCTGGGTGCCGCCAGTTTGCAAAACCGGCGGAGAACTGCGTCACGACAAGGCATGAGGTACCGTGGAAAAGTGCGTGGCTTTACGCCAAGTGTAGGTTTTATACATCGCGATTTGAACGTGGAAAAGTTCTTACGCAACACTTCTGTGCGTACGCACCGTTTATACATGAGGCCCCAGGCCTTCAAAAAATGAAGCACAGGCTCAGGTGTACTGAAGCAGTAAGCTTAAATACTCACCAAATACTTTAACCTGACCAAGCGAGCCACCAAGTAGGTCAAGAGACATGCTGGTTGCTCCACAATCTACACGAGGCGGCTTAGGTGTGGTGGGCTTTATCGGTGTAGACAGAGGCAATGGTGGGTGCCAGCTCGCAGGACATTTCAGGTTCACCACAATTTGGGGACCAGCAGTGGGCTTGTAGACAACAGCCAGTGTGTAGTAATGATTCTAAAGGAGGAAGTGCCACCATTTAGCATAGGTTCATTCATTAAATCCTGCATTTACATAATTGGCAGTTTGAAGGCTGAGTAACCCAACAGTTGGTTGACGACATTTGGGCTTATTATGAAGTGCTTCTATTGATCTAGAGGTTACCTAATTTGGAAAGGTTTAGCCACAAGGTAGCTATACATGAAGATCTGTAACCAGTAATGTGAATTCACAAAGAGCACAAATCTTACCACAGTCCGGACATGGCAAGCCCAGTAAGGAGCTTCAAAGACGATTCCATTTGGTTTCTTCAGTAAGTGGTAGCCACAACTTTTGGCAGCAGTGTGGACTAGAACTTCATGATGGAAGTCATCTGTTCAAACAGACATACAGGCTCTTCAGATCTCATTAACGGGTCATTTAAACTTATGATTTAATGCCATCTTACCTAGAACTTTGACCTGATCGAAGGAGCCTGGAGGTAGCAGAACACTCATGCTAGAGTCTTTGCAAAGAGGACTAGGCTTTCTGGAGGTCGTGGTTACAGTTGCAGCTGTAGTATCCCAATGAGAGCTTGGGCAATTCATGGGGACTAATACTGGCTGCTGATTTTTTGGCTTATACACCACCGTTAGGATAAAATTATTATTCTGCAATACAAAACCAGTTTAACCACACAATCAGATGCAAGCTTTACAAACTATCAAATCACCACCAATCATTTACCTCCATATGGACATGGCACAATTTATAGCTTGCAGTAAACACCAGATCATGGCCTGTCTTCAGTAACTGATAGTGACATCTCTCAGCCAATGGTTGCTCTGCCACCTCCTGGTGGTTTTTGTCTAATAGAAATCCAGAGTACTTTACTTAATGTAAAGCATCACACCACAGTACCATGCATAGCGACACCCATCTCTACTCACCCTTCACTTTGACCTGGTCTGGCACAGCACCAGCACATCCATAGTGGAAGTGTGGCAAGATACCTTTGGATGAGGCACTGGAGGCACAGTGGAATGGGGAATAGTCACATGTTCCCCATAGTGTATTGGGCACCTCATGTCCAATACATTCTCCTTGTGGTTAGGACTGGTGTATCTCACTGTCAGGATATGATATCTCCCCGTCAAAGGAACTTGGGTTAAACCATTCAAGGCAACTCACATTTAAAGAGTCCAAGCTATATATGTCATTCTTAGTTAAGAAATGTAGAGAACTCAAGCTACAGTGGAGTTTACTCATCCAGTTCTAGACAGCTACTACAAAATTTGAATGTAGGGGATGACATGTCAGATGCCAATTAGCATATGGGTCTGCATAAATTGATCTGGAAAATTGGAGTCTCCCATGTTGGTGTTTGCAATTGTGTATAGTATTGCAAGTACAACTCTGAAGGTTTCCAGAATCTCATGCTCATGGAAATGCCTCACCCCACACACCCCCAAAATTTTAAGTAGTGACCCAAAAGAGAAGAGATGCTTATGCCGGTGTGGTTCCTTATTTACCTGACGAGGTAAGAATACGATATCGGGGCAGCCGAGCCGGCGCAAAGATAAAAAATAAGATTAAATTGAGACAACTTGAGAGAAAATGGCGTTATAAACCGTCGGTGCCTTCTGTGATCCTGGGAAATGTAAACTCACTACCAAATAAGATCGACGGACTGGCTGTGCTGGTGAAAAATGTCATAACCTACAGAGAATGCAGCTTGCTGTGTTTTAGTGAAACGTGGTTAACGTCTATCATCCCAGATGCTAACGTGGAGCTACCCGGGTTTAGCACAGTTAGAGCGGACAGAGACGCAAGTACCTGTGGAAAGAAGAAAGGAGGAGGACTCGCTCTCTATGTCAATACAAAGTGGTGCAACTCAGGACATGTAAACGTTAAAATTTCCACTTGCTGCAGGGACATCGAACTGTTGGCCGTAAGTCTGCGCCCCTATTACTTGCCCAGAGAGTTTGGACACGTGATTGCTGTTATTGTTTACATCCCCCCTCAAGCTGAACGCGGAGATGGCGAGTGACATCATCCATTCCGCAGTTGCTAAGTTACAAACGCAGCACCCTGAGGCACTTGTGCTAATCGCTGGAGACTTTAACCATGTAACGCTGGATAAAGCATTACCTGCCTTCTCCCAGTATGTGGATTGTAACACTCGGGGAAACAGGACTATTGACCTACTATATGCAAACGTTAAAGACGCGTACAGCGCCACCCCACTGCCTGCGCTTGGGAAAGCAGATCATAACCTGGTTCTGCTTCAGCCTCAATACAAACCAAGAGTGAGGCGCTACCTACAACCACACGCTCATTCAGGAAGTGGTCCCTGAGGCAGAGCAGGCTCTGAGAGACTGCTTTGGAACTACAGACTGGGATATATTGCTGGATCACATAGTGAGAACATTGAAGAGGCTGTTGAATGCACAACTGATTACATCAACTTCTGTATGGACATTGTAGTTCCAGTAAGAACAGTATGCTGCTATGCTAACAACAAGCCATGGATTACAAGTGACATCAAGGGCCTTTTGAACCAGAAGAAAAGGGCTTTTAAAGGTGGTGATCAGCATGAGCTCAAGTGCGTGCAGAAGGAACTCCGAGTCCAGCTCAGGGCGAAAGAGCAGTACAGGAGAAAGCTGGAGCAGAAGTTGCAGAACAACAGTATGAAGGAAGTGTGGGATGGGATGAAGATTATCACTGGCTGCAGCTCGAAGCGGGGTGCCGCCATCGAGACAGGCGTGGAGAGAGCAAACCAAATGAACAACTTCTTTAATAGGTTTGATCACAGTAACCCACTCTCACCTCGGAGTACTGCATCCTCCAACCATCCTTCTGCTGATACCAGCATAGGTGAGACATCCCCACCCACAATTACAGCAGCCCAGGTGAGCAGAGAGCTGAAAAGACTTTGTGCCAGCAAAGCAGCGGGTCCAGATGGTGTATCGCCACGATTGCTGAAGGCCTGTGCGTTGGAACTGGGGAGTCCTCTACAGCATCTTCAACCTGAGCCTGGAACAGGGAGAGTCCCAAGGCTTTGGAAAACATCTTGTATCACCCTGTCCCAAAGGTATCACGTCCTAGTGAGCTGAATGACTTCCGGCCTGTTGCTCTGACGTCACATCTGATGAAGACCATGGAGCGGCTGCGCTTCACCACCTGAGGCCACAGGTCCGCCACGCCCTCGACCCTCTGCAGTTCGCATACCAGGAGAAGGTGGGAGCGGAGGATGCCATCATCTATATGCTACACGATCCCTCTCCCACCTGGACAGAGGCAGTGGTGCTGTAAGAATTATGTTTTGGACTTCTCTAGCGCCTTCAACACCATCCAACCTCTGCTCCTTAGGGATAAGCTGACTGAGATGGGAGTAGATTCACACCTGTGGCATGGATTGTGGACTATCTTACAGACAGACCTCAATATGTGCGTCTTGGGAACTGCAGGTCTGACATTGTGTGCAGCAATACAGGGGCACCGCAGGGGACTGTACTTTCTCCGGTCCTGTTCAATCTATATACATCAGACTTCCAATATGACTCGGAGTCCTGCCACGTGCAAAAGTTCGCTGATGACACTGCTATTGTGGGCTGCATCAGGAGTGGGCAGGAGGAGGAGTACAGAAAGTTAATCAAAGACTTTGTTAAATGGTGCGACTCAAACCACTTACACCTTAACACCAGCAAGACCAAGGAGCTGGTGGTGGATTTTAGGAGGCCCAGGCCCCTCATGGACCCTGTGATCATCAGAGGTGACTGTGTGCAGAGGGTGCAGACCTATAAATATCTGGGAGTGCAGCTGGATGACAAATTGGACTGGACTGCCAATACTGATGCTCTATGTAAGAAAGGTCAGAGCAGACTATACTTTCTGAGAAGGTTGGCATCCTTCAACATCTGCAGTAAGATGCTGCAGATGTTCTACCAGACGGTTGTGGCGAGTGCCCTCTTCTACGGTGGTGTGCTGGGGTGGCAGCATAAAGATGAAAGACGCCTCACGCCTGGACAAACTTGTTAAGAAGGCAGGCTCCATTGTAGGATTAAAGTTGGACAGTTTAACATCTGTGGCAGAGCGACGGGCACTAAGCAAACTCCTGTCAATCATGAAGAATCCACTGCATCCACTTAACAGTGTCATCTCCAGGCAGAGGAGTAGCTTCAGTGACAGACTTTTGTCACTGTCCTGTTCCACTGACAGACTGAGGAGATCGTTCCTCCCCACACTATGCGACTCTTCAATTCCACCCGGGAGTAAATGCTAACATTAATTTTATTTTAATTCTTTTCATTTTTATTACTATTTAATTTAATATTGTTTCTTTGTATCAGTATACTGCTGCTGGATTATGTGAATTTCCCCTTGGGATTAATAAAGTATCTATCTATCTATCTATCTATCTAAAAGAGCAGAGGATTCCTCAATAAAGGTGTACCATTAAGCTCCATTTCCAGACAATGGAAATGCCCCACACCTTCCCCAGACTAACCTCTCTTAACATAGCAGCCTTTGTATGAAACAGTAAAGAAAATCCTTCCAAAAGCATCTTTCAAAAACACATATTTGGATCTCCTAGCAAGGGGGCATGTAGGGACCCAGTGGAGGTTGTCTGCTAGAAAGGAGGTACAGATTAGTTAAGCTCCATTTTAATCCAATTCTTGAAAGGTGTAAATTGAAAGTCAGTTTCAGACACTGACCTGTTGGTTTAAAATAGAAGAAAACACTATAGACAATTGACAGTTGCAGAAGTACGTTTGGGTTGGATGAAGCAACAGCTCTTGACTGGCTACCAGGGCTACACTTTCCTTTGCACCTTTTGCTTATAGTAAATTCTTGCAGACGTCTATACTGAAGCCCTGGCTATAAAGGTTTATAGAATGTAGAGGTCTCACTCTAGAAACAAGAGGGGTCAATCTGCTAGTCACTACAGTGTCTTGGCATCAGCCTTCCTATTCCCAATTTGAAGCAAGAGTACTCTGCTTCCTTATGCCATCTTCAAATATTAATACCCTTTTAGGATACAGGACCAACTTTCAAATTATTTTAAATAAGACATCCAGAGCAGCTACTACACAGTGTCAAGCAAAGATTGTAGTAGTGCCTGAAAAAGGGTCTACACAAAATCAGTACTCAAGTGCACAGACTGTTCTGCAGTCAACAAGATAGCTTTTGAAAGACCTTGGAGTGTCTGTCAGGGTCAGTAATCTCACCTTTAAAGTTACCAAATACACAAAGGGGAGACCACCCCGAACTACACTCAACACCAGCAGACGAGTCATCAACCCAGGAAGGCAACTGGAAGCAAGTGGTTGCTCAGAGACTCACTTTTCACTTTTAGGTCATCAGGAGACCCTGAAGGGAACCCAACAGTCATGCTGGTGTCATTGCAAAGCACAGCCAGTGGAAGGCCAACAGAAACATCTCCTGCTGGACAGGCAAGGGACACCTTCTCATTTTGCCAGAGAAGAGTCAGGACATGGCAGGCTCTCTGCAGGATAAAGAAATGTTACAGTAAAACACCTGTAGGGGCAGCAAGATAGATGAACTAAAAATCTATTTTCTGCACATTGCAGGCATCATTGTATGCTATAAAAATAAAGGATTCGGTTCTCTTTTCCATTTTTCCATTTTGTACTTGCATTGGTGAGCAATTTTGGTTATTTGTTCAAAAGAAGAGTTCACTAGAAAGGGGAGTAGATTAAAATGAACTTACTCAATATTAATGCATCATAGACTTGCTGTCTACACCATACTTACATCTCACTTTCAGATCTGCAGGAGATCCACAAAACTCAGCAGACATGGACATCTGACCACACCAATAGTCAATTCATTCTGTTTCATTGGGATATTTACCTCTTCCACATCTAGTACTTCAAAATCCTGATACAATGGATCACCTGAACCATTGTTATCACCACCTTCAAACCCATAACTTGTAACTACTTCATCAGAAGACAACACAGGAGAAATGATAGAATCTTTCTTCAAAGCCAAGACATTTTCAGAATTTAAGTTTTGTTCTTTTGGTATTGAATCCTCCTTCTAGACTCCTTTAGACCTTTCAGCTCTAATTATATAATTCATTCCAGAGAGCCGTACAAATAGAAACAAAGGCAGCATTGCCTGCCCTTGTAACCACATCATCATGAACTCAAATCCCAAAAACAAAACCAAGAGCAGACCCTTTCAGGCAAACGCAAACCTTATGAATGGAAAACCCACCAAAAACAACTTCAATTATCAGCTTCAAAACCAAACTCACTAGCCTTTCTATTTAAAATGAGGCTCAAGTGACACCTGACATGAAATTACCCTTAACAATACCCAATTAGGGTTTATTTTTTAAGGTGCTTCCTTTAAAAGCCTCCAAGCAGATTATTTCCCTGCCAAATCAAAGGTGCTATTATGTTTTTTCCCCTAATTGGGAGGTCAAAATTACCAACCATATTTAAGATCCTGTTTAATAAAAGCAAGGTTCAATTAACAAAAGTGGAGCTTTCAATTACACTCTCTGCTTATTTTAAAATTTAATATGGAGTTCAGAACTTTGTGTTTCATCTGTATACAGCTTCAAGAAAGAAGCAACAAACAAACATTTTATCCATTTTTCTGGATCTGCTCTCTTCATCTCAAGCTTGTATGGAACTTTAAAGATCTTATTTACAAATATGATTTCTGAATCTCAAACAGTACAATTCTAAAGGTTTGTTCCATGAAGCTGAAGTCCAACTTTGAATATAAATTCACAATTCATGTCAATACATTATGTTGTAACAGGTAGTTGTGAGAAAGGCAGCATGGTGACGCAGTGGTTAGTGGTGCTGCCTCTTCCCGAGTCCAAATCCTGTGTCTGTGTGGAGTTTGCATGTCTTCCACAGGTATGCGTGAGGTTCTTCTCCTGTTGTTCCAGTTTTGCTCTCACAGGTGTGGGTATCTCTTTGGTTGATTGCCCTCATATATCTGTCCACGTGAGAGTGGACCTTGTAATGGACTTGTGACCAGCTACATTTGGTTACTGCTTGCACCTGACAATGCTGGCCTAGGTTTTGGCAACTCATGAATTTAAATTGTAAATTAGTTTGAGAATATAAATTTAGGTTTATTGTTGCAAGTCTATGAACAGCCAAATGTTTATGACCTTGTGGTATGCCATGGAATTAAAGTCCCCTTAACACGTAGTGAGCATAAATCCACCAGCAGACATTAAGTAAATATGTTCTGTCTGCTCATCTTTGTCTCATATACTGAGCAGTTAATGTGCACTTAACTGATGATTTCTCAGTTTACTTTTATCTTCAAGGCTGACAGGGGATTCTTCAGGTTTTGGGTGGGCATTGCAGAAGACTAGACCCTCTGTTTTGTTAGCCTGACATGGGGAGCTAAAGGTAGGAGAAGCGAAACAGGGCAAGTTATTATCTCTGTATTGCTTTTGTTCCTTGGAGTTGAAAGTATCAATGTACATATGTGATGGCTGACTGACATTACTGAAATTACTGTTAAAAGTGAACTCTGAAATAATTCCTCTTTCTTTTACCTAAGATCACAAATACATGTAGTTGTCAATCACAGCCTACAGGGGAAAAAGTATTCACTCATCTTAGACGCTTCAAGACCCAGATAGTGTGTTTACAGGAGATTCACCCAAGAAGTAAAGATAAGCATGGACTGAAGAGAGACCGGATCAGACAAATATTTCATTCTAGCTAGGGCCTACTTCAAGAATTGCTTTCTTATAATTACGTGTTTACATACTCTTAAGGTAGAAAAAGCTAAAGAATAAGTTGATCCCATTAACCTAAAATGATGGTTTCTGTTTCAACCGCTTTAAAAACTAATTTTCTGATGCCCAAATGAACCTCCTTAGCATTATATTTACCACCCAAGAGAAACAAACAAGAAACTGATTTTTTTTCAAAAGAGAATAAAATTGTGTAACAGAAACATGTGAATGCCAATATGTCAACATTAATACATTAGAAAAGATATGCAGATTTAGTACTTTATTCATTAGATATGTGTAAATGAAAGACCAGTGTGTGAGTGTATGGAGAAGTCCACTCTGCTCACGCTCAACCAACAGCCACTAGATGGCACATGCATGCACTTTTACATTTATTCAGTGGGTGCTAGGAAACAAATGTGTGCAGCAAAAGTGGCCGAGCAACATCGTCATTGTGCTAATGACACCGATGAAGAGGCACAACGAAACAAAGTGATCAACAATGTGCGAATGAAACATCTCAGCAACGGAGGGCAAGGCTTGAAGTGTTCACTAACATTGTCAATCTGCAGAGATATTCTCAAGACAAAGACAAGGACTCATATGCCAGTGAAACAGCTAAGATATGGTATTGCCCGTGTCTTCATACGAAAGCCAGTGGGGTAGCAAGCACAAGGAGGGTCCACATCCTCTGCACTAGGTAATTCTTAGTCGGCTGACACCTCTCCAAGTTCACAAATACAGTAAAACTACTAGGGAGTGTTTGGGTTGTTTTTAGTCCTGAAGACCTCACAAATCTAGTGCAATATAAACTGCTCAAAAAAATTACACTTTGAAAACACATCATATCAGTAGAAATCAAGCAGAATTGTTTTCCCCATTGAGATCTGGACTGGTAGGGTAATGTGTTAGGAACGAAATGATGCCACATCATTGTTTGGAAATGAAAATTATCAACCTACAGAGGGCTGAATTCAAGGACACCCCAAAAGTCAAAGTGCAATAATGATGCGGTAGGCTAATCAGTTGTGCTGAAATTTCATTGCAGAAACTCAAAATCACTCAGTAGTTTGTAAGGCCCCCCATGTGCTTGTATTGCATGCCCGACAACGTGGGGGCATTCTCCTAATGAGATGACAGATTTTGTCCAGTGGGATCTCCTCCCAGATATGGACCCAGGCATCTCTGATCTCCTGGACAGTCTGAGGTGCAACCTGCAGGCATTGGATGGACCAAAACAGAAAGTCCCAAAGGTGTTCTATTGGATTTCATCCTCCAGGAACTGCCTGCATACTCTGTCCACGAGGCCTGGCATGGTCATGCACCAGGAGGAACCCAGGACCCACTCCACCAGCAGAAGGTTTGACAACGGGTCCAAGGATTTCACCTGGATACATAATGGCAGTCAAGGTGCTGTTGTCTAGCCTGGAGAGGTCTGTGTGTCCCTCCATGGATATGCCACCCCAGACCAATACTGCCCCACCACCAAACGGGTCAGGCCGAACAATGTTACGGGCAGCATAACATTCTCCATGGCTTCTCCAGACCCTCTCTCGTATGTCACATGTGCTCAGAGTAAACCTG